>NW_024082773.1:0-1847 GCF_003009895.1 Hyaena hyaena | reverse complement strand
GCTGTCTTTTTTCCATTGGATACTCTTTCCTGCTTTGTCAAAGATTAGTTGGCTGTATACTTTTGGGTCCAGCTCTGAGTTCTCAATTATATTCCATTGGTCTATGTGTCTGTTTTTGTGCCAATACCATACTGTCTTGATGATGACAGCTTTGTAGTAGAGGCTGAAGTCTGGGATGGTGATGCCTCCTGCTTTGGTTTTCTTCTTCAAGATTACTTTGGCTATTCAGGGTGTTTTGTGGTTCCATACAAATTTTAGGATAGTTTGTTCTAGTTTTGAGAAGTATGCTGGTGCAATTGTGATTGGAATTGCATTGAATGTGTAGATTGCTTTGGGTAGTAATGACATTTTAACTATATTTATTCTTCCAATCCATGAGCATGGAATATTTTTCCATTTCTTTGTGTCTTCTTCAATTTCCTTCATAAGTTTTGTATAGTTTTCATCATACAGATCTCTTGTATCCTTGGTTAGGTTTATTCCTAGGTATTTAATGGTTTTTGTGCAATTGTGAATGGGATCAGTTTCTTGATTTCTCTTTCTGTTGCTTCATTGTTGGTGTATAAAAATGCAACTTATTTCTGTATGTTGATTTTGTACCCTGCGACTTTGCTAAATTCTTGGATCAGTTCTAGTAGGCTTCTGGTGGAGTCTGTTGGGTTTTCTATGTAGAGTATCACGTCGTCTGTGAAAAGTGAAAGTTTGACTCTTCTTTGCCAATTCTGATGCCTTTTATTTTCTTTTCTTGTCTGATGGCTGATGCCAGGCCATCCAGCACTATGTTAAACAACAGCGGTGAGAGTGGACATCCCTGTCGTGTTTCTGATCTCAGGGGTAAAGCTCTCAGTTTCTCCCCATTGAGAATGATGTTAGCTGAGGGCTTCTCATAGATGGCTTTTATGATGGTTAAATTAGTTCCTTCTATCCCGACTTTCTCGAAGGTCTGTATTAAGAAGGGACGCTTTATTTTGTGAAATGCTTTTTCTGCATCTATTGACAGGATCATACGATATTTGTGTTTTCTTTTGTTAATGTGATGTATCACATTGATTGATTTGCGAATATTGAACCAGCCCTGTAACCCAGGAATGAATCCCACTTGATCTTGGTGGATAATTCTCTTTATGTGCTGTTGAATCCGATTTGCAAGTATCCTGTTGAGGATTTTTGCATCCGTATTCATCAAGGATATTGGCCTGAAGTTCTCCTTTTTTACTGGGTCTCTGTCTACTTGGGAATCAAAGTGATGCTGGCTCATAAAGTGAGTCTGGGAGTTGTCCTTTGACTTCTATTTTTTTGAATAGTTTGAGAAGAATGGGTATTAATTCTGTTTTAAATGTCTGGTGGAATTCCCCAGGGAAGCTATCAGGTCCAGGGCTCTTATTTGTTGGGAGATTTTGATCACTGATTCGATTCCCTCACTAGTTATGGGTCTGTTCAAGTTTTCTATCTCTTTCAGTGTGAATTTTGGTAGTGAGTGTGTTTTTAGGAATTTTTCCATTTCTTCTAAGCTGTCCAGTGTGTTGGCATATAATTTTTCATAGTATTCCCTGATAATTGCTCGTATTTCTGAGGAGTTGGTTGTAATGAGTCCGTTTTCATTCATGATTTTGTCTATTTGAGTGCTCTCTCCTTTCTTTTTGAGAAGCCTGGCTAGAGGTTTGTCAATTTTTTTTTATTTTTTCAAAGAACCAACTCTTGAGAGAGGGCAAGATGGCGGAGAAGTAAGGAGCTCCGTACTTGCACTCGCGCCCATACATCACACAGAAAAGATCCGAAGACATTGGAAACCTTACAAAACCTGAGAGATTGGGAGAAAAAAGACGCAGAATCCACTGAGAGAGCCT
>NW_024082772.1:23855-93382 GCF_003009895.1 Hyaena hyaena | reverse complement strand
CTGGCAGTCAGCACAGAGCCCGACGCGGGGCTCAAACCCACGAACTGCGAGATCATGACCTGAGCGAAAGTCGGACGCTTAACCAACTAAGCCACCCAGGCGCCCCTGGCCCATTCATTCTTTAGTAGGGTGTTCTTTCACCTCCATGTTTTTGGAGGTTTTCCATATTTTTTCCTGTGATTGATTTCAAGTTTCATAGCATTGTGATCTGAAAGTGTGCATGGTTTGATCTCACTTCTTTCATATTTGTCGAGGGCTGCTTTATGACCCAGTATGTGATCTATCTTGGAGAATGTGCCATGCACATTTGAGAAGAAAGTGAATTCTGTGGCCTCAGGATGTAGAGTTCTAAATATATCTGTCAAAACCATCTGGTCCAATGTGTCATTCAAGTTCATTTTTTCTTAAGTGATTTTTTGTCTAGTTGACCTATCCATTGCTGTAAGTGGAATGTTAAAGTTCCCTGCTGTTAGCATATTCTTGTCCATAAGATTATTTCTGTTTGTGATTGTTTCATGTATTTAGGTGCTCCCGTATTCTGTGCGTAGACATTTATAATTGTTAGCTCTTTGTGATGGATAGACCCTGTAATTATTATATAATGCCCTTCTTCATCCCTTGTTAATGCCTTTACTTTAAAGTCCAGTTTGTCTGATATAAGTATGGCTACTCCAGCTTTCTTTTGATTTCTAGTAGCATGATAGATATTTCTCTATCCTCTTACTTGTAATCTAATGGTGCCCTCCAATTTAAAATGATTTTCTTGCAGACAGCAAATAGATGGATTTTGTTTTTTATCCATTCTGCTACTCTATGTCTTTTGATTGGAGCATTTAGTCTATTTACATTCAGTATTATTATAGAAAAATATGGGTTGAGAGTCATTGTCTCCTTTGTAGGATTCATGCTTGTGGTGGTGTCTCTGGTACCTTGTGTTCCTTGCAAGATTTCTCTCATAGAGTCCCCCTCAGGATTTCTTATATGGTTGGTTTAGTGGTGATGAATTCTTTCAGTTTTTGTTTATTTGGGAAGACTTTTATCTTTCCTTCTATTCTGAATAACAGGCTTGCTGGATAGAGGACTCTTGACTGCATACTTGTTCTGTTCATCACATTGAAGATTTCCTGTCATTCCTTTCTGGCCTGCCAAGTTTCAGTAGATAGGTCTGTCACCACTCTGATAGGTCTCCCTTTGTATGTTAGGGCCCTTTTACCCCTAGCTGCTTTCAGAATTCTCTCTGTGTCCTTATATTTTGCCATTTTCACTATGATATGTTGTGCAGAAGATCAATTCAAGTTACATCTGAGGGGAGTTCTCTGTATCTCTTGGATTTCCATGTCTGTTTCCTTCCCCAGGTTGGGGAATTTCTCAGCTATAATTTGTTCAAGTACTATTTCAGCACCTTTCCCTCTCTCTTCCTCTTCTGGAATTCCTATGATATGGATATTGTTCCATTTGATTGTATCACTCAGTTCTTGAACTCTCCTTTTGTGCTCCTGGATCAGTTTTTCTCTCTTTTTCTTAGCTTCTTCTTTTTCTATAATTGTGTCTTAGTCTAATTCACCTATTCTCCTCTCTGCCTCTTCATTCAGTGCATTGGACACCTCCATTTTATTATGCACCTCATTTATAGCATTTTTAATTCGTCACAACTATTTTTTAATGTTTTTTTTTTTTCTTTTTGAGAGAGAGAGATAGAGACAGCGTGAGCAGGAGAGGGTCAAGAGAGAGAGGGAAATACAGAATCCAAAGACAGGCTCCAGGCTCTGAGCTCATTGTCAGCACAGAGCTCCATACGGGGCTCGAACCCATGAACTGTGAGATCATGACCTGAACCAAAGTCAGTTGCTTAACTGTCTGAGCCACCCAGGCATCCCCATCACAACTATTTTTAAGCTCCATAGTCTTTGTAGCAATAGCTTCTCTGATGTCTTCTGTGCCTTTTTCAAGCCCAGAGATTAATTTTATGACTGTTCTTCTAAATTCTTGTTCAGTTATGTTGCTTATATCTGCTTTGAGCAGTTCTTTAACTGTCATTTCTTCCTGGAATTTCTTTAGAGGAGAGTTCTTCTATTTCATCATTTTGGCTAGCTTCCTGTCTCGTTAGTTTTAAAAACTTATTATGCACTCTGCACCTGCGAGTACTGCTATATTAAAGAAGGCTCATTGACTGTCCAAGGTCTGTCCATTCAGAAAGTGTACTTTTAATTGTGTCTCTTGGTTTCTCTTGTTGAGATTTTGGTTATTTTATTTCCCTACTTGTAGTGGTATTTGGGACTCTCCACCATGTGTACCTCATCTTGTTTCTTGAGGTAGCCCTGGAAAGGAAAACAGACAGACAAACACACAGGGAACAAATGCATGCAAGCACACAGGCAAATCCAGCAAAGAAGCAAACCAAAAGGGAAAAAGAAAAAAAAAAGAATAGAAAAGCAAACAAAAAAACAAAAGACAAAGGACAGTCTAAAAGCATAAAACCAGAATTCCCAGCTACAAATAAAGAGCAGGGTGTATGCAGTGCTGATGGAAGAGCATATACACAAAGGGAAGTGACAGGGTGGGGAGAAAGCGAAATTGGACAATGACCAGGCAGAGACACTAAGAGGCTTAAATCAGGGAGAGAAAGAGGAGAATATGGTAGGAGGTGAGGAGAAAGGAACAAAGATAATGTTACTCAGAGAAACTATATAGTCTGATTACTCCAGAAAGACAGAGATAGAAAGGTAGTGGTGGACTTGTAGAATATACATCTAGAGAATGGATTAAATGTGACTGTTAAAGCAAACCAATGACCAGAGTGCCCAGTCTAGCAGAGGGGAGGGATACGAATGAGACAAGGGAAACTATATCTGAATAGAAAGAATTGATATAGAATTAATCACGGCAGTGCATCCATGCTGGTCTTGCCCCAGGCTCTGGTAAAAACAACAACAACAACAACAACAACGCAGCTTTCTAGTGGGGATGGGCATGGTTTGGTGTAGGCAGATCTTAGCCTCCAATGCATACTGCCGGCTGCTCCCTGAGGTCCCACCTTGGTGGTTGTGGGGAGAAAAATGGAGGTGTCCCAGTCCCTTCTTGAACCAAGTGTTGCAACTCACTCTTTTGGGTCCCATCTCCCTGTGCCGCGAGTGTAGCCAAGTTGGATTGTGTTCTATGTCCCAAGCCCCGCCTCGTTTCCAGGTGTCAGTCTGCGAGTTTTATTGATACTGCCCAAAATATAATCCTGCAGGTCTGCTGCTTCCCGGCTGGGGATCAAGCCGAGAGAGCAGTGGAGCAGTTTCTCCTGGCACCGCCTGGGACTAGGACATCCAGCCCAAAGTCAGCACCACAGCTAGAAATAGGATCACTCCATCCTAAGCTGAGGTTTATCTCTTCTCCAGGGACAGTTCTATGAGCAGTTTCAGCTGCTCTTTCTCTTCCCCTTGACTCTCCGTGGCTCCTTGCAAATGGGATTCCCTCCCCTACCTCCGTGTCTCTGGGTCCTGGCTCATTTTATCTTACCCAGTTCGTATTCACGCACCCATGACTTTCCTAGTGGTCTCTGTCTCTTTTCCTCCCAGACTCCTGTGGTTCAGTGTCCTATCGCTCAGGCTTTCTCTGTTTGAGAGATGGGGCTAGCAAAATGTACTGAGCTCCCTATTTCTCTGCCATCATGCCTCCCTCCCTGTTTTTAATTTTTTGAGTAACCTCCACACTGTTTTCGAGAGTGGCTGTACCAGTTTGCATTCTCACCAACAGTACAGGAGAGCTCCCCTTTCTCCATATCCTCATCAACATCTGTTGTTTCATGAGTTGTTCATTTTTGCCATTCTGACTGGTGTGAGGTGGTATCTCATTGTATTTTGATTTGCATTTCCCTGATGATGAGTAATGTTGAGCATCTTTTCATGTGTCTGTTTGCCATCTGGATGTGTTCTTGGAAAAGGGTCTATTCATGTCTTTTGCTCCTTTCTTCACTGGATTATTTGTTTTTTCGCTATTGACTGGTGAGTTCTTTATACATTTTGGATACTAACCCTTTATTTGATATGTCATTTGCATAATCTCCCGAATAGCCAAGGCAATGCTGAAAAAGTAAACCAAAGCTGGAGACATCACAATCATGGACTTAAACCTGTATTGCAAAGCTGTAATCATCAAAACAGTATGGTATTGGCACAAAAACAGACACACAGATTAATGGAATAGAATAGAGAACCTAGAAATGGACCCATAAATATATGGACAACTAATCTTTGACAAAGCAGGGAAGAGTATCCTGTGGAAAAGAGGCAATCTATTTAGCAATGGTGCTGAGAGAATGGGACAGCAACATGCAGAAGGATGAAATTGGACCACTTTCTTATACCATACACAAAAATAAATTCACAATGGATGAAAGACCTGAATATGAGACAGGAAAACATCAAAATCGTACAGGAGAAAAAATGCAACCTTTTTGACCTAGGCTACAGTAGCTTCTTACTTGACATGTCTCCAGAGGCAAGGGAAATAAAAGCAAAAATGAACTATTGGGACCTCATCAAGATAAAAAGCTTCTGAACAACAAAGACAACAATCAACAAAACTAAAAGGCAGCTGACAGAATGGGAGAAGATATTTGCAACTGACATATTAGCTAATCTTTTTCTTAACTGCATCAGTATCTATTTTCATTTCATTGGTATTTTTCTGAAGAATATATTTCACAGTGAGCTTACTGTTTTTAGCATTTTTACAAAATTGCTCATGATCATCTTCATAGTTGCATTTTATGATTCATAAACGTGACATTATTGACTCTTCTATTTAAACCACAATATTATTAATTGAAAAAAAAATACTTCCTCTAAGGTGCTGAGGTATTGACAAACTCAGAACAAATTGCATTAAATGGAGAATATTTTTACTTTTGCTTTTACATTAAAATGTATATGTGTAAGTAAATGCTAATAAGTTTGACAACTTAGATGAAGTGACACAGTTTGAAAGACACAGCCAACACTCAACAGGGAGAAACAGGCTACTAGAGTAGCCCTAAATCTTTTAAAGAAATTTAACTGATAGTTAAAAACCATGGAAAAGAAAACTCTAGTTCTAGATAGATGTATTGATAAATTTTATAGTTCTGTACAAACTCTTCCCAGATGACATTTTTTAGATTAACAAAAATTTAAATTAAAAAAATACAATGTTATATTAGTTTCAGGTGTACAATATAGTTATTCAATAATCCCATATATTGCTCAGTGCTCATTAAGACAAGTAAACTTTTAATCACCTTCACTTATTTCACCCATCCCCTCACCCACCTTCTCTCTGGTAATCATTTTGGTTTCTCTCTTTTTTCTTTGTTTATTGTGTTTCTTAAATTCCACACATGAGTGAAATCATACAGTATTTTGTCTTTGTGTGACTGGTTTATTTTGCTTAGTGTTTATTCTTTAGATCCATCCATGTTGTTGCAAATGGCAAGATTTTGGTTTTTTTATGGGGCTGAATAATGTTTCATTGTATATATATAAACCACATCTTTTTCAAAAAAATTTTTTAATGTTTTATTTATTTCTGAGAGAGAGAGTGAGAGACAGTGTGAGCAGGGGAGGGTGATATAGGGGAGGAGAGAGAGGGAGATATAGAATCTGAAATAGACTCCAGGCTCTGAACTGGCTGTCAGCACAGAGCCTGACACTGGGCTCGAACCCACAAGCTGTGAGATTATGACCTGAGCCGAAGTCAGATGCTTAACTGACTGAGCCACACAGGTGCCCCCACATCTTCTTTATCCATTCATGTATCAAGGACACTGGGCTGTTTCCAAAATTTGCCTATTGTAAATAATGCTGAAGTAAACATAAAGGTTCATATATCTCTTTGAATTACTGTTTTTGTATTCTTTGGTTAATACCCAGTAGTGTAATTAATTACTGGATCATATGGTAGTTCTATTTTTAATTTTTTGAGGGACCTCTATCCTGTCTTCCACAATGGCTGCACCAGTTTGCAATCCCACCAATAGTGCATGAGGTTTCCTTTTTCTCCATATCCTCATCAACACCTGTTGTTTCTTGTGGTTTTTAGTTGATCTGTTCTGACAGGTGCAAGGTGATATCTCATTGTGGTTCTAATTTGCATTTCCTTGGAAAAGAGTGATGTTGATCATCTGTATGTGTCTGTAGGCCATCTTGACATCTTTTATGGAGAAATGTCTTTTTGTTTCTTCTGCCCATTTTTAAATTGGATTATTTGGTTTTTGGTGTTGAGTTGTATAAGTTCTTAATATATTTTGGATACTAACCCTTTATTAGACATGTCATTTGCTAATATCTTTTCTCATTCTGTAGGTTGTCTTTTAGGTTTGTAGATTTTTTCCCTTTGCTCTGCAGGAGCTTTTAATTTTGATGCAGTCCCAAAAGTTTATTTTTGCTTTTGTTTCCCTTGCCTCAGGAGACAGTGTAGAGGCAGTCGTTGTTACAGAGAATTACTGCATGTGCTCTCTTCAAGGATTTTTATGGTTTCAGCTCCCACATTTATGTCCTTAGTCCATTTTGAGTTTAGTTTTGGATATGGTGTAAGAAAGTGGACCAGTTTCACTATTTTGCATGTAGCTGTCCAGTTTTCCTAGCACCATTTGTTGAGGAGACTTTTTCTCATTGCATATTCTTGCTTCCCAGATGACTTTTTAAAAAAGAAACTGACACCTACAAACTGATGCAAAAAATCACATTGAAATACAGTGAATCTAGAATAGCAAAACTAATTTCAAAAAAGAATAACAGAGGTGGAGGTCTTATGCTATTTGATGTTAAGAGTTGACATAAAGATGGGGCGCCTTGGTGGCTTAGTCGGTTAAGCTTCCGACTTTCGCTTAGGTCATGATCTCGCGGTTTGTGGGTTTGAGCCCCGCATCGGGCTCTGTGCTGACTGCCAGCTCAGAGCCTGGAGCCTGTTTCAGAGTCTGTATGTCCCTCTCTCTCTGACCCTCCCCTGTTCACGCTGTCTCTCTCTATCCTAGAAATAAATAAAAATATTTAAATTTAAAAAAAAAGAGTTGACATAAAGCTACAGTTAATCAAGATAATTTACTTTAGGCCTAAGGATAGGTAAGTGCATCTTTGGAACAGAATAGAGAGTCCAGAAATGGACCCACACCTATAATCATTTTTTAGCAGTTGTACAAAGGAACAACTGGATATCCAAGTGCAATAAATGTAACTGCACTTGTTATCATACTCCTTGTACAAAAATTAGTTCAAAATGGACCATAGACCTAAATGTAAGGGCTAAAATTTCTAGAACAAAATATAAGAGAAAATCTTCATGACTTTGGGTTAGGCAAAAAAATCTTTGAGAGGAAACAAAAGGCACATACCATGAAAGGAAAAAATTGATAAATCAGACTTAATTAAAATTAAAATTTTTGCCTTTTGAAAGACATGACTAGGAAAATAAGAAGACAAATCACAGGCAGAGGAAAATTTTAAAAAAACATGTCTGATAAAGGACTTATATCCAGAATATACAAATAATTGTCAAAATCATTAAGTCACATAACTCAGTTTTCACCAGTGACAATATACAAATGGCCAATAATCACTTGAAAAGATGCTCAACATCATTAGTCATCAGGAAAATGCAAATTAAAACCAAAATGGCATAGCACTACACACCCACCACAATGACTACAATTAAAGATTTATAATATCAAATGTTGTTGAAAATCTGGAGGAAGTAGAATTATTATATATTACTGGCAAGAATGCAGTATGGTACACCCACTTTGGAAAACAGTTTGTTTCTTATAAAGTTAAACATACACTGAGTATGTGACTCTGCAATCCCACTCTTAACATATGTCCACATAAAGAGTTATACATAAATGTTCATAGCAGCTTTATTCATGATAGCACCAAAGTGGAAATAACCCAAATGTTTTTCAGCAGGTGAACTGTGGTACATTCATGTAATGGAATACTACTCAGCAATACAAAGGGAAAAATCTTCTGATCAGTTAATAAGGATGGAAAAACATTTTGCTAAGTGAAAGAAGCCAGAAACAAAGGACCGTATATTGCACTATTCAGTTACATGAAATTCTGGAAAAGGCAAAGAAAACACATTACATCAGTGGTTGCCAAGAGCTGGAGAGAGGTGGAGGGATTGATAGCAAAGATAAAAGGGAACTTTTTGGTGTACTGGAAATGTTTTATATCTCAATTGTAGTGATTATTATATGACCGTATACAATGAGTCAAAACTCATTTAACCATACACTTCAGTATTAATGAAGTGTGAATTTTATAAATTATACCTCAAAAATTATAACATATAAATATTTCAGCCCAAATATTTTCATAAACCCTGTCTTTTTGCCTCAATCCAGAATGCCTTTTGAAAAGTATTTTTGCAAGACAAGTGATCTCTATTTATAATTGTTTTTAATGTTCAATTACAGATACTGTAAAATCATAGGACTTTTCAATTTCATTCTATTCTATTTTTAAAAAATTTTTAATGTTTTATTTATTTCTGAGAGAGAGAGAGAGACAGCGTGTGCAGGAGAGGGTCAGAAAGAGAGAGAGAGAGAGAGAGACAGAATCTGAAACAGGCTCCAGGCTCTTAGCTGGCTGTTAGCACAGAGCCTGACACGGGGCTTGAACCCACTAACTATGAGATCACGACCTGAGCTGAAGTCGGACACTTAACCAACTGAGCCACCCATGCGCCCCTATTCTAGTATAGAATATAAATTCATCCAATTAAAATTAGGTGTTCTTGGGCACCTGGGTGGCTGTCAGTTGAGCATCCAACGTTGGCTCAGGTCATGATCTCATAATTCTTGGGTTCAAGCCCTGCATTGGGCTCTGTGCTGATAACTCGTTAGCCTGCTTTGGATTCTGTGTTGCCTTCTCTCTCTGCCCCTCCCCAACTCGCACTCTGTCTCTCTCTCTCTCAAAAATGAACAAACATTAAAAAAATAAAATTAGGTGTTCCGACAAAAATTCTTCCCACAAATTGAGATTTTTCAAAGCACACTGGAGAGCAGACTTCCATTATTGGAATTTACTGAATTCCTATATGGATCTGAAATCAGTGAAAATAATTTAATATTGAAAATTAATGAAGTTATTTTAGAATTCATTTGACCTAACTGAAAAGTCATGCTTCCCAGAGTGATATATAAACATATCTTGTGTAGCTGCAATTGTTTAATTTTTTTTTTTCGGGTAAACTTGTGGTTTTTTAAAATAAGAGTAACCTTTAAAAAAATGAGGTTTTTTTATTCAAAAAAAGTTTTATTAAAGGTTTGATTATTATCTTAGCCAGACTTCTTTTAGATTTTTCCTGTTTTTCCACTAATGTCCTTTTTCTGTTCAAGGGTCCATGTTGCATCATGTCTCCTTAGTTTCTTCTGGTCTATGGCAGTTGCTCAGTCTTTCCTTAATTTTCATGACCTTGATGGTTCTGAAGAATATTGGTCAGGTATTTTGTATAATGGCCCGCAATTTTGATTTGTCTGATGGTTTTCCTATGTTTGAACTGGAAATTATGGGTTTTGGGGAATAATACTAGACATGGATTCAGCCATGAAAAAGAAGGAAATCCTGCTTTTTGTGACAGTATGAATGGATATTGAGGGCATTGCACTAGGTGAAATAAGTCAAACACAGAAAGACAAATTCCATATGTTCTCACTTATATGTGGAATCTAAAACATCAAGCTTGTAAAAACAGAATGCCAGAGGGTGGGGAGTGAGGGAATTGGGGAGATGTTAGATGTTGGTCAACATCTAGCTGCTTGTATTCCTGCATATTTCATTTTATCAGCAAGCACCTTAATATGCTGTGTCTTTAAAAGGGTGGTGTTAATTATTTACATCAGGAAATTGTGGTGGAAAGTGATTGTTAGTCATCTTGCAGATTCAGCAACATATGGGAAATGTAAATGCATATCACCACTAGAAAAGACCATGGCACAGGTTGAAATTTCAACCTGAGCACCTAAAGCCATCCCACTCCTATCATAGCTTATTTTTTATTAGAAAAAATTTTTTAAACATCCATTTATTTGAGAGACCGAGAACAAGCAGGGGAGGGACAGAGAGAGAGGGAGACACAGAATCTGAAGCAGGTTATAGGCTCTAAGCTGCCAGCACAGAGCCTCATGCAGGGGTTGAACTCACAAAACATGAGATCATGACCTGAGCCAAAGTCAGACATTTAACCAGCTGAGCCACCCAGGCGCCCCTATTGTAGCTTATTTTATTGCAGTGAATAATAATATGCTTTGAAAAGTGGATACTCTGTTCCAAATGTCACAGTATACGGAATTCCCTGATGGCAGATGTACACTGGAATGGATGACAGGCTAGGATGAATGATTACACCTTTATGGCTTACCAGAAATCTTAAACAATTAAAATTTCAAAGAATAATTATAACACTGTAGCCAAAGGCTCAGACTAATAGTGGGGGAACCATTGGCACCCTTTACTGCTTTTTATCTTGGTGAAGCCTCAGTTTATAAACCCCACAAGTTTATAGAACTGAGCCTCTGAGATCATATATTACATTTTGTCTACATTAAGCCCAGAATGAAACCATCATCTCTTCCAAATGTCTTGAAATCTGCCCCTAAATTTTGACTGAGAGAGAGTCGGAGTTAAGTAAGTATGATATTGAGAGAAGCCAGCATGTCTGGGTTGTAGGAACTGGGAGAAAAGAAAATGTAATGATAAAATCATATGCATAAATCGCATGGAGTAGAGAGGTGGGTAGGACATAGGATTTCTCCATTGATGTATCTTTGTGTCACATATTGAAAAATGTAGGAGGATACTGCTGTACTCTTCTGAGCTAGTCAAAGACAGTAGTTAGTACATAGTGAAAGTTTTCATTGTTAAATGACAGGGAAATTTATACAGCATGCATGACATGTCTAAGTACTGTGGAGGATAGAAACATGCAACAGTTCCTTCCTTCACTGAGCTTATATTTTTAAAAGGATGTAAAATATTTGCACATAGGGTCCTTTGTTCCTTTCATAGAACACAGGCCCTTCATCCAGGTCTTCTCAGATTCAGATTTAGAGAATAAGTATACCAGAGATGTTCTTTTGTTTTTCCTTTTTATTCTTTCATGTAATTAAATGGTTTCTGACCTTGTCTTTTTTTAGATAGCCCTCATAGAATTATCATTTCTATCTTTGAGCTGCCTTGCTTAATTATGGAATGAAATTTCTATTGTCCTAGGTCATTATGGAATACATTGGCAAATAAAAGTATCAGTTTGCCATATAGTTGAGGATTTGATGATTTATGGCCCAAATATTTTGACTTTAATTTTGAATGAAAACATTTCTTAGACATGTCTTTTGAAACAGAGATTGTTTATCTTGACTTGATATTTTCTTGATTCATGTTCATGTTTAGGGACATCAGTGCTTTGTGCTGTGGATATTTATGGTGTTGGCATGAAGCCGAATGATTTGATTTGTCACTATATTAGCTCTGTGCTGTGGATAACCCCTATCCCTAGGAGCCCTTGAACTGCCTTGCTTGGCAGGCTTCTGGGTGGATGCATGTGTCCTTAGGTGCTCTTCAATTTCTTTTCCCCCCTGCCTGTTTATGAGCTGATAATTCTTTGTTGGCTTAAGCTGTAGGAGTTTCTTGTCTTCCTCTTTTGTAACTGGCTTTCTTCTGTACCAGTGTCTGCCACTTGTAACCTTGCACCTACCTTGTCATTGTTTCCAGTTCCTGCCTCCAGCCTCTGTTGCTGCATGACCGCTCTCTCCCCTTACTTTCTTTTCCTTCTCCTTTGTGCTCATAGTTAGTGTCAGCAAATCAGAGGAAGGCTTTTCCTACAAAGAGCCATCTGATCTGCCTGTAGCTCATTAGCACTTTCGGCTGTTTTTGTAGCCACATGTTCAGGGGCTAACTCTGAACTTTAAACACTTAAAGAAGAAAGCACATCTGAATTTTAAGCCAAGGACTTGTCAGGAAACTTGTCTCCATATAAATGAAGTCTTACTCTATTTCTCATGAAGTGTAGTGACCCACACTAAGAGTATTTTTTGTTTTATTTTTTTAAGTTTATTTATTTATTTTGAGAGACGGAGGGAGACAGGGAGAATCCCAAGCAGGCTCCATGCTGTCATCACAGAGCCCAATGCAGGGCTTGATCTCATGAACTGTGAGATCAGGACCTGAGCCAAAATCAAGAGTCAGACACTTAACTGACTCAGCCACCCAGGCACCCTGTTTTTTGTTTTAAATAAGGTAGAATAATTTAATGTATTTCTTATCTTCTTTGAGTAACCATTATTTGATTGGTTTTCCAGGGTATAGCAGCATATTAGATTGATGTTCTATGTTTGAGGCTCAGAGAAAATGCCAGGTCTTCTTTGAAGCCTTCTTTAACCCATCCAGTACCTTTTCAGGTTGTGTCGTAACATTTATTCAACTGGCCTTTCAGTGCACATATTCTCTCTCTTAACAGATTAGAAGCTCTTTGAAGTAAAGGAGGGAGTGGGAATCTATTCATGTCATTTTTGTATCCCCCTCTTTACCACTACTCTTTTTTTAATTTTTAAAAATTTTTTAAATGTTTTTTAAAAATTATTTCTGAGAGAGAGACAGCGTGAGCAGGGGAGGGTCAGAGAGAGACGGAGAAACAGAATCTGAAACAGGCTCCAGGCTCTGAGCTGACTATCAGCACAGAGCCTGACGCGGGGTTTGAACCCATGAACCATGAGATCATGACCTGAGCCGAAGTCCGGCGCTTAACTAACTGAGCCATCCAGGTGCCCCATCTTTACCACTACTCTTAACAACCATACCTTGGATATAGTAGCTGTCCCCAACATGTTCTGTTGAGTTGAATAACCCCCTCTCTTACCCAGGTCCCTTTTGTAGTTGGTGATGATGCTAGTTGAGGGTTGTTTCACTTGTGTCAATCTGCATTTGCTCACATTGAAACTCTTCTGGCCGGTTGTACAAATTCCTGAGTTCTTCCTGTAGTCTGCCCTCAAAGAGCTTGGCTCTTTGCTGCTTGGGGGAATTTAGTGCCAGACATAAACCAGCTAAAGCTACTGTGTAGATCCTCTTCAGCACCTTCTTAAAGGTACAAATAAGTAAAATTCTTTGCAGTCCTCTGTCCTTAGAGGAAAATGCTTGGTTTTTTCCTCATATATTTTTGGTCTCTGAGCCAGTTCATTCCAAACAGTAAAAGAGCTCTCTTACTTTTTAGCAGCTTTATTGATATATAATTCACATATCATACAATTTGCCCACTTAAAGTATATAATTCAGTGTTTTTCAGTGTGTTCAGACTTGTGCAACTATCACCATAATCTAATTTTAGAACGTTCTCATCATCTCCAAAAGAAACGTGGTGTCCATTAACAGTCAGTCTCCATTTCCCCACTCCCTGTCCAAGCAACCATCAATTACTTTCTGTCTCAGGGCGCCTGGGTGGCTTAGTCAGTTAAGCGTCCGACTTTCACTTAGGTCATGATCTCGCGGATGTGGGTTCGAGCCCCGCGTCGGGCTCTGTGCTGACTGCCAGCTCGGAGCCTGGAGCCTATTTCGGAGTCTGTATCTCCCTCTCTCTCTGACCCTCCCCTGCTCACGCTGTCTCTCTCTCTCCTAGAAATAAATAAAAATATTAAAAAAAATTACTTTCTGTCTCTATAGATTTGCCTGTGTTGGACGTTTCATATAAATAGAATCATACCATATGTGGACTTTTGTGACTGGCTTCTTTCACTTGATACTACTGGTTTTTAAAAATACTCTCATATGTATAACTTTTCTATAGAACAGATGTGGTCTTATAATTCTCATAAGTCCTTCTGTGGCCTGGTTTTATTGGATTTGTGATATTTGGTTAAGTTGCAAAATAGACTGTCACACATCAGATATCGATGCTGATGGTAAGGCAAATGACCCTGTTTAAGAGCCGAGAATTTTGCCCAAGATTCTAGGATTACCTTTATGAAAACTCATATATTGCAATTTTATCCTAAAGATAGGATCTGATTTGCATCTGATTAAAATATAGATAGAATCCAGTTTTTACAAATATATATAGTTCTACATAAAGAAGCTAATTATATTTTCTTGAGGACAGCCCTTAAGAAAATAGCATTTGCTGATGGTCATAATCTGTTAAGTAATTCTTCTTAGATTTATTATTAGATGTTTTCTCATTCATTCAAGAAGCAGTTTATATAGTATAATGTTATTTTGTCATTATGTTTAATTAGTTAATGTGTATTTGAAGACAGTCTTGGCAAAATCTGTAGGTTTTCCCGAAAGTTAGACTGTTTTGGGTTTTTGTGGTTGTAACAAGTTGTTTCCAAATGGTTTTGGAGAGTAGACAATTGCAGGAAAGGTAATAGGAGAGAGGCTTGGATGTGGGCTGCTCCTAGGATACCTTAGTTCATTCTTCCCTCAATGCCTCATTTCCACCTGTGGGCCAATAATTAGGTAAATGAGATAACATTAAAGCAATATTGTTTTTCGTATCATTAATAGCTCTTAGTCTTTTACACTAACTGCCAGAGATTCTGTGTTTTTCAAGTAGTGAATAATGGTATAAGTATTATTAAGTGGTTGAACACCTGAAGGTAAATAACCATACATGTATCCCACAGGAGTGTTTTTAATAAAACGCACAA
The DNA here is from genome assembly GCF_003009895.1 of Hyaena hyaena. NCBI lineage: Eukaryota > Metazoa > Chordata > Mammalia > Carnivora > Hyaenidae > Hyaena > Hyaena hyaena. The sequence goes on along the minus strand of NW_024082772.1, from coordinate 78,720 downwards.
TTTTAATAGTAATAACTAACAGAGTTGGTGCCTACAGTTTGCCATTTGCTTTCATATATGTGATGACATCTAATCCTGACTACAATTCTGTAAGTTAGGAATTATTACAAATCTCATTTTGTGGGTAACTGCCTTGCCCAGGGTCCCCCTTCTTTTCCTATTCTGTATTCTTTCTTGTTTTAACTGTGCTCCTAGCTTCACTTATCACCTGTAAAACTAACTATATCAGATTTATATCACTAACCCTGAGCTCCAGATTTTTAAATCCAATGATCTTTTTGGCCTCTCCATTCGTATGTCTCAAAAATAGCTCAAGTTCAGCAAATCTACAACTGAACTCATGGTCTTGCCTGTCAAACCCGTCCTCTTCCACTGTTTTCTTTCCTTTCCCACTGAATGATACTACCATTCACCACCCATCTCATTGTTCAAAACCGGAAACCAAGGTCTTGCCCTTAAATTGTCCTTTTGCTTACCCCACACCCAGAATGTCCAGATTCCTCTCATTTCTGCTTCCTACATATTTCTCAAATCTGTTCCCTTCTCTCCATCTCCATACCCTCCCCACTTCCTGTCCAAATTCTTCAGCAAATTCTTTGTCCTGCTCCAGTAGCCTCCTGACTGGTCACCTCGCACTTCTTGCCCACCCATAATCCATTCTCCATACAGCGACCAGAACAATCTTTACAAAACACAAATCTCAACCTGTCAGTAGCCACCCCACCTTACTTAAAACCTTAAGGGGAAAAAGAAAACCTTAATGAGTTTTTTACTTCATGAGCTTCCTATTCCTCTTTAAAATAAGACCAAAACCTTACCATGGCTGACAAGGACTTGTAGTCTAGTCTCTGCTTCCTTTCCATGCTCACTTTTTGCCAGTTTCCCTCAGCTCTCTGAGCTTTTTGCCAGTACTACAATCCCTCCTGCCACAGACCTTTGCACATGCTTTCCCTTTGTTTGGAATTGTCTTCCTGGTCCCTCTAGTTACCTCCTATTCCACCTGTTCTTATCTTCTTTAGGGAAACCTTCCCTGAATCTTAATCCACAGCAGATCTAGTGTCCTCACAGTATTCTCTCCTCTCATTTACCTTTTATGCACTTAACACAGTTGCATTGTTATAATTATTTGTGTGATATTTAAAAATATTTTAAATTAAAAATAACATTTTAATTCTGCAAATGGAGAGAAATGTGTAAAAAGAAGTGGATGTAGAAGCAACGGCACTCAGGTAGCAACAAGTATATCTAGCACACAGCTTTTGGATCCCAGTATCTTTCTCCAGTAAACGGAACTAAAGATCTGTGGAGAAGTACCCTATTCTAGTACTGGGGTAGAAGATATACATTAGGAGCCTGGGGTGTCTTGTAGTGCCAGAACGTAAGGAAGCACTTAAAAGAAACACAATGGTGGGTTATGTTAGGGACACAAGAGCCAAACAAATGAGTTCTCAATGGTTACAGCTGGAATAATTCAAACAAAAAAATAAAATATTATTGTGTAATAACCAGAAGCATAAAGTAAACATACATGAGTCTATACTGATATAAATAAATGATTGAATAAATTAATAAATGGGAGAGAATAGAAAAATCTATAATAAATAGGTGGGGATAAAAAGATGAATCTCTCGGGGCGCCTGGGTGGCTTAGTCGGTTAAGCGTCCGACTTTCGCTTAGGTCATGATCTCGCGGTTCGTGGGTTTGAGCCCCGCGTCGGGCTCTGTGCTGACTGCCAGCTCAGAGCCTGGAGCCTGTTTCAGTCTGTGACTCCCTCTCTCTCTGACCCTCCCCTGCTCACGCTGTCTCTCTCTCTCTCTCCTAGAAAAAAAAAAAAAAGATGAATCTCTCATGCAAAACAATTCCAAATAATTTATGTAGCTACTTGTCCTCAAGAAGGTGGAACATAAATCGCCATCTATAAGTATATGCTCTATATAGTGACTTCTTTCCAAAGGGTGCAGCATGGAAAGCATGGGGGAGAGTAACTTTACAGGGGAGAAATCTGACAAACACCATCTTTGCCAAGTGATAAAGATTAATATCACTAGTGACAAGTAATGTTCATAATATGCACTCTTGGTGAGTGGTGAGAATCATCTTCCCCCTAAAAAAACCTACCATACCAGCATAATCACAGGAAAGATTTCAGATAAATCCCAACTGAGAGACATTATACAAAGTACTTGACCAATATTCCTCAAAACTGTCAAGATCATTAAAAAACGGAAGATCTAAAAAGCAGTCACAACCAAGGGAGCCATGATTACAAAATGTAAAGTGGTATCTTGGATGGGATCCTGGAACATAAAATGGACATTAGGTTAAAACTAAAGAAAATGAATAAAATATGAATTTTAGTTAAAAATAATATAGCAATATTGATTCATTAATTGTGACAAATGTGCCATACTAATGTGAGATATTAATAATAGGAAACGAAACTGAGTGTGGGATATGTGTACTATCTTTGCAAATTTCTATTTCTGTAAAATGGTTCAAAAATTTAAAAAAATCATTGAATTTTTTTAAAGATGGCTGAATATATACACTAATTGGGGGATGAAAGAGAGGGAAGAGTTAAGACTCTCGAATTTCAGAGTGAGTGAGAAATAATTTTGGATCTAATTGTTTGCTTTGTGGATCTGTCCATTGCTCATTTGGGGGTAGATTTGAGAAAAATATCTAAATTCAAGGGAAGAAAAAGAAAAATATATGTTTTAGTCATCAGATACCCCCCAAGTACAACTTACCCATAATTTTTTTGTGTTAAGTGTTTTGAGTTTCTTTCTCTTGAGCTGAAATATTCTAAAAATATAGCCACCCCCTTTTTGGCATACTGCTGAAGATGAAAAGAAATCATTTATATGGAAACTAGAATAGCTGGTATTCCAGACTAAGGTAATAAGCTTCTGCATTAACAATTCATGGATGTAATTTTTTGTGAAAGACATGGTTTTATATTAATCTTCTACTGGTGTTTCTAAATTTAATTTTTTAAAAACTCCATTCACTTGGGGCACCTGCGTGGCTCAGTCGGTTAGGTGTCTGACTCTTGATTTAGGCTCAAGTCATGAACTCATGATCATGAGACAGAGCACCACAATGGGCTCTGCTCGGAGTGTGGAGCCTGCTCTCTTTCTCTCTCTCTTAAAATAATTAATTAAAAAAACCCAGCTTCATTCACTCAACTAAAGTATATTGTGTGTTATGTATAGGGTGATATGGTAGTCAGGTAGGTGTTTTGTACACAAATCCTGCCCTCATGGAGTTTATCGTTTAATGCTGGGGACAAGATTCATTTATAAACAATTATACCATAAAGTAGAGGGTTATAACTTTCCAGTAGAGATGTTGATAAAGTGCTGTCCAAAACGGGTAATGGAAGAGATGCCTCCAAAATGGGAGACTCTGGGAAAGCCCCATGAAGTAAGGAGTAGGTGAACTTTGTCATAAATATTTGCAGACAACTCTAAGTCAGGGGTTTTGTATTACTAATTTACATACCTCTAGCACATAGTAGGTATTAAATAGCAGTTGTTGAGGGTCTGAAGGATTTGTAAATGGGAGGCAGGGAAGACATTTTAGTTCTATCTATTGCTTCTTACAGTGTGGTATGAAATTAATGTCTAGGTCTTTTTTTTCTCCAGCTGATTCTTTAGTTGATAAATTCGTTAATTTGATTCTGTCATTTTCCATGTCTGCATCTCAATGAATATACTATTTATAAATATATTCTTTTTTTTTTTTTTTTAAATATTTTTATTTATTTCTAGGAGAGAGAGAGAGGGAGACAGCGTGAGCAGGGGAGGGTCAGAGAGAGAGGGAGACACAGACTCCGAAACAGGCTCCAGGCTCTGAGCTGGCAGTCCGCACAGAGCCCGACGCGGGGCTTGAACCCACGAACCGCGAGATCATGACCTAAGCGAAAGTCGGACGCTTAACCGACTAAGCCACCCAGGCGCCCCTATAAATATATTCTTAAAGGCTTTCACAGTGACTTTACAATGGATAGAATGTGGAATGGAGGAGCAAAGTCAGTCCTTTATTCATTAAAAGTACTTTTTTTTTTTCCAGAGCCCACTGTCCAGCTTAAAATGTATTCAGGCTACTTGTACTTTTGTTTGCCTTTCTTCTTTGGGCAACTTTAAGGCTTGTGGAAATTTCTATCAGATGGTGGTATAGATTGAGGAAGAAGAAGTAAAAGTCAAAAAAGTCATCTACTTCTTAGCAACTCTGGTCAGGGGTCTATTGAGGGAGGTTAAAACTATATCTAAAATAAATATTGCATATTTATGGATTTCAGTCAGAGTTCTCTCCCACATTTTTGTGAGTTACTAGGAGGTAGTTGATAGCACATCTCAGCCATTTTTTGAACAGTTTCCCTGTCAGTTGTATTATTGTAATTTGATTTTTTTTAATTTTTTTAAAATGACCCAAATTTTTGGAGCACGTGGGTGGCTCAGTCAGTTAAGCTTGCAACTCTTGATTTCAGTTCAGGTCATGATCTCACAGTCATGAGATCAAGCCCTCCATGCTCAGCGTGGAGCCTGCTTAAGATTCTCTCCCACCCTCTCCCTCTATACCTTCCCTGCTTGTGCACATGTGTGCTCTCTCTCTCTCTCAAAAAAAATTTTTTTAATGACCCAAGTTTTAAATCTACAGGAAGTAACAATAATGCATGCTTCCTTTCCCCCGAGAACTACAAAGTGTCTTAGCAATAAATTTCTAGGGATACAGCTATAGTAAAAAGTAGTATTAATATGGCATCCAAACAACAACTGACAAAAAAAAATACATTAGACTTTATTAAAATAAGAACATTTTTTGCTGCAAATGATATCATCAAGAAAGTGAAAAGACTACCCATATAATGGGAGAAAATATTTGCAAATCATATAACTGATAAGGGACTTGTATTCACAATATATAAGGAATGCTTGGAGCTCAATAATAAAAATACAACCCCATAAAAAATGGGCAAAGCATTTTGACTAGACAATTCTCTAAATAATATATATAAAAGACCAACAAATATATCAAAATGTGTCAGCATCATTATTTGTTAGGGAAATTAAAATCAAAACCACAATGAGATACCACTTTACACCCACTAAGATGACAATAATAATAATAATAATAGTAATAATAATAATAAAATAGACAATATACATCTTGTGAGGATGTGGAGAAACTTGGTGGGAATATAAAATGATATAGCCACTTTGGAAGATAGTCTGGCAATTCCTAAAAAATTAAGCGTATATAGAGTTACCATATGACGTAGCAATACCGCTTATAGGTATATACCCAAAAGAAATGAAAAATATACATTCATACAAAAGCTTGTTCCCAAATGTTCATGGCAGCATTATTCATAATAGCCTAAAGGTAGAAAGAACCCAAGTACCTAACAATTGAGAAATGGATGAATAAAATGTGGCATACCCATATAAGAGAATATTATTTGGCAATAAAAAGAAAATATTAATTCATACTATAACATGAGTGAACCGTGCACACATGCTAAGTGAAAGAAGCCAAACCCAAAAGGCCACATATTATATAATTCTATTTATATGAAGTGTCTAAAATAATGCACATCCATAGAAGTAGGAAGTAGATTAGTGGTCACCCAGGGCTGTTGGTGATGGCAGGTAGCAGTTGGGAGGAATGGGAATTAGCTGTTAATTGATATAGGGTTTCTTTTAAGGGAGGCAAAAAATGTTTTAAAATTAGATCGTGGTGATAGTCGCACCACTGACTTCTATGCTTTAAAAGGTGACTTTTATAATGTGTGAAGAAAATTTCAATGAAGCTGTTGTCCTCACAGTGAAGGTGGGTCTGGAATGCTAGATACCTACAGCAAAATTTGAATGTGTGTCTTTTTAAGAATGGTTCCATCTGGTATGGGTGTGGAAAAGTTATGGGATCATCTTTTCTCCAGGTACATGGATGCCTAGTTCTTGATATATTAGATTAAGGGAAATTGAATTTGGCTAACCTTAAAACAACTTCTATATGTGTTAAATTTATACACTGTGTTGTTTCCAAGAATTTGAAAACACTAAAAAATGTGAAAAGGTTAGGAAGTACTTAGAAAAATTGTAGTGACCACTGCTGTTCTTAGAAAAGTAATTATACCAACATTGTATTTCAGTTCCAGGGCCAACAGAATCTGTGTCAGCATAAGCTAGCAAACACCAGAAAAGCTGCTGGGAAAGAAAATTGGAAAATTAAATTAATATTAGCCTCTTCAGTCAGTACTTTTGTGTGTGGTCCATTGTATTTTTCTCTTTGCCTTGAACTGGCTTTGGTTATTAGATGTTGCATTAACCTTAAGGAAGTAGATGGATTTATACTATATGGGAAAGTCTTGGAGCAGTAAAGCTCATAATGCATTTTCTGTTGTCTTCAAAAATTGTTTTGCTAGATTGTGTGATTTGTCTACCTCCATTTTTAATGTAATGAATTAACACGTTTGTAGCTATTTATTACTTTCTCCCCTTTTAATTTTCTTTGACTTCTCTCCTACCTGGTGTCTATTAAGAGCTAAATTAAAAATACTAAAATCTTTTTCTTTGGGAGAACATTTAAGAAGGGAAGAATGAGACACCTCCTTCCTTTTTTCAATGAAAGAAGAATTCCATTCATATTCATTTGTTCATTAGGAATTATTTATTGAATGCCTACTCTGTGGAAGGTGTATGTATTGAATGTTTCTAAAATAATCAAGACTACTGCAAATCTGAGCTCAGAAGAATAACCTAATGTAACAGTGCTATGAATGATGATAGCAGCTAAGAGGCCACACTGTTGTAAGTAAGAAGAAATAGAATAATTCCACTGAACTTTCAGTGACAGAGTGACAAATGGCAACAGACCTTGTTCAAGCCCCGATCGTGAGCTAAAGAATGACTGTACTTTCCCATAGTGAGATAGTTCATTGACCTGGTGTTAAAGCCAGCTATTCTCATATTCAGAATACAACAGCATTGTACTCCCACATCAAAGAAAGTGGGTAACAAATAATGCATTTCCCCTTTCCACTCTTCTCCTTCTGCCCTTTTATTATACTCTGAATGCCCTTTCTGACCCTTCTTATGTTCATTTTGTTTCTCCTCCTTCCATATGAATGTCTGTAGAGGAATAGTCTTTATTACTAATTTTATTGTCACTGATATTTCTTAACAAATTTTGTTCTGCAAATCTGTTGAGCACAAAGGTCATATGAACATATATACAAGATATGTACATAGGCATAGTCAAGTTCTCTTTCCACTTTCCCATTTTCCTTTTGCCACTTCAAATTGTTTTAACTATGGTTGATGTGGATTGAGCAGCCTTTTGGTATGAATCATTATAGTGTAGTCAGACAACAAGATACACCAGAGGGGGAAGTGAATCTGTCATAACTTATTAGCCATTTCTTTTATGTTACAAAAGACAGCATGACAGGAAAATGAGTCCTTGCCATAAATGCCATATCCTAAAATCTAAGGCTAAATTGAAATATATCTAGGAAGAATGATAGAATTTGCTAATTATTCAGTAATGCCACTTGTCATCATCTTGGAGGAGGACAGAAGCCTTCGTGGACACATCTGATTGTCTAAGTGATCTAAGAGAGACTGAACTTTACCTAACAGGATTTTGTAAATATTTGGGTAAGAAAACACTTGCAACCAGGTTGGATGTTTAGCTATTTTTTCCCACCAACCAATGATTGTAGGGTTGGGAGGCAAGCTAGATTAGTTCTAAACAAAATAAAGGGATTTTATTTTTTCTTTCTAAATCTGAGTTACAGTGTGAGTTAAGTTATATGTTGCAGTTATATTTAGGGGACAGTCAGAGGAAGTGTAGTCATCAAGGAAGTCTGAGACAGAATGTCCAGAGATGTAGGAGATGAACACAGAGCATGTGTTCTTGGGAAGGAAAGGGAGCAAGAGTTAAAAATAATAAAAAGCTGTAGTCGTTACTGTTGAATGGTGCCTGAGTGGGAAAATGATGACTGAAATGTGCCTGTTGAATTTAATAACAAGGAAGTCATTAATGGCCTCTGACAGAAACTTGCAGTGACAGAATGGAACAGAGGTCCTCATTAAAATAGACGAGAGAGGGGCTCCTGGGTGGCTCAGTGGGTTGTGCATCTGACTCTGGATCTCAATTCAGGTCATGATCTCGCGGTTCTTGTGTTTGAGCCCTGCATTGGGCTCCATGCTGGCAGTGTGGAAGTGTGGTGCTTGCTTGGGATTTCCGCCACCCACCCCCCACCGCCCATCACTCCTCCCATGCACACGCACTTGCTCGCTCTCTCTCTCTCTCTCTCTCTCAGAGTAAATAGACAAGAGAATGGAAGAGTCAGGAAGAAGTTAAGATTCTCCCCAGCACTGCTTCTACTCACCAACTATACTGGAACCCCATGCATTAAAACAAAACAAGCAGACAAACAGACAAAAAAGTATAAGGTTTAGAGAGGAACAAAAGTAATGTCATTATTTATATGTGGTAGAAAGTTTTATTTTCTCCTAGCAAAATCCAAGAGAATCTACAAAACTACCAACTATGAGAATATGTAAAAATCAGTTTGTTGTTTTTTTTCTGAGTGCTTGACACGTGCTATCTTGTTTAGTCCTCTTAATAACTATGATGAGGTACTTTAAAGTACAGTGATCATCCTCATTTTATTGATAAGGAAACTGTGGTACAGAAAGGTTAAGTAACAACACGGTCACACTGCCATCTGTGTACGAGGATTTGACGCCAGGCAGCCCAGCTGTAAGGACCCACGCTCCACCACTGCTCCCCACTGTCTTCAAACACAGGGACAGAATAATTAGATAGAAGGGATGCAGAATACAAATAAATCTGTTTGTTTTTAAATGTAAAGATAGGAGAATGTTGAGGGAGGTGTGTGAGTGACGGGGAAGAGGACACTGATGAATAGAACCTCGTTCTAAAGGAGAAGATGTGGTTTATCTATACGATGGAATACTACATGGCAATGAGAAATAATGAAATCTGGCCTTTTGTAGCAACATGGATGGACCTTGAGGGTGTTCTGCTGAGCGAAATAAGTCAGGCAGAGAAGGACAAATATCATATGTTTGCACGTATAGGAGGATTAGGAGGAACTTAATGGAGGACCATGGGGGAGAAGAAGAGGGAAAATGGTGGGGGAAAGGGAGAGTGGCAAACCATGAGAGACTCTTGAATGCTGAAAACAAACTGAGGACTGATGGATGGGGGGGGATGGTCATGGAGGGGGGCACTTGTGGAGATGAGCACTGGGTGTTATATGGAAACCAACTTGACAATAAACTGTTTGTAAAAAAAAGATAATAAAAAATAAAGGAGACAGAAAAAAATGAAATCAAAATAATTTGGGACAAGTTCATTCTTGGTCACAAGGTACCCCTCTCCCTCTGACTCTAGTTCAAGTGTTGTTATCCCTGAAACAGCAGAGTTTGGAGTAAGGCATTTCTGGTGTTGTTCTGATCCTGTTGACAAGTGCTCTCTGACTACATGTTATAGGCAATACTGTATTAGGAGCTATTGCTTTAATTTTTGTGACATGTGACACACTTTCTCTGGCCAGAGGCTTCCTTTAGGTCAACATACATTTCTCACTTCGTTCATCCAAGCCTTGCCTTTAGAGAGAGTTTACTATGGGGAAGATCTGTCAGGAATGTTCATGTGACATTTTTGAGTTGTTCTATTTAGTTGGCATTAGGACAGAATAAAAGGCTCTCAACTGATGAATAAAAAGTACCTGACTGACATCACCTTTTTGAGATGCCTGTGAATAGCTGAAGACTTCTCAGGTTTTATGATACACAAACAGAAGAGATTAAAAAATACAGGATCAATGTTGTTCAATTGGCAGTTGGTTCAAAGAAGAATGCACTCACATACCAATCTCTGACAAGAGAAGCATCCACAGAATTGCACATCACTGACAGTGCAGATCCCAAAATGTCTCCAAATTCTCTTCTGTAGTAGACTAACAACACTAGTAGGCAGATAATAATCCACAGACATTCTTTGGACAAGAAATAAAGTATTCGTTAGGAGGTAAAACACATTTTGACACCTTCAAACAAATGCCAGAAGAATTGGCAAAAGACATTCTCGCAAACGCCAAAGTTGCAGTCAGCCAGGATACTGTGTGCCTGGCTCACAGCCAGTCAGGCACATGCAAAGTCTGAGGGGTTGCTTCTTCACAGCATTAGAGTAGCACTTAGGATAACATTCCAGATGTATGAGTGTTTAGAATTTGAACCCAGACCAAGCCTGAGTGGTATGCAGCCTGTTTCAAAGTTGATTTCATTGCTTAGTGAATGTAAATTCCTTAAGAATCTCTATCTATGGCCTTTTGTCAACATGACATAGCAAAACAACAAAAAAATTTTAAACCACAGATTTATGTAGTGTCCTCTGAGAATGGGGCAGAGGACTTGTAACTCGGCCAGCCCAAGGAAGAGTCAACAGCGACAGCACGGTTGCAGGCTGTTTTGGAGCATGGATTGAAGCCTGGAATCTGTTGTGCATGCTGAGAGGAATCCAGCACTTCTAGATGTAGGACAGGGTCATAGGCAAAAATGGAATTGGACAAGAGGGGGAGCTTCTCAAGAATTAACAAAATTTGGTAAGCCAACAAAAATGGGGACCCTAGGAGTAGAACAGCATTCATTGTTTCTGGGAGTCAGCTTCAGGGCCTGAAGAGGGGACGGATGCACAAGGGGACAAAATGGAGATAATAGTTCTCTAACTTGGCTACAGCAATCAGTTGGAAATTTATTAAAATCAATGGGTTAGAGCTAGGCTGAGCCTGATACGGAACTCATCAGTATTGAACTAGGGTTTCTTCAATCTCCTTTTCCCCCTCAGCAACCAAGTTTCAGACTGTCCCAAAGAAAGAGCTAAATCTGAAAGTAGCTAAAGTTACTGAGGATTGATTATAGGGGTTGGGGCAGGGGTGGAGGGACAGGAAAAAGGTAAAGCCCTACATCTTCCTGGCCCAAACAATTCTAAGTAAGGGAGGATTATTTTTCTTAGATTCATAGGCAGATAAGCCCGTGAACTCCCAAAGTATGAAAAGGAATATTGCTTTCTCTCTGTCATCCCTGCTGCAACACTAACTGAAGCAGAAATAGGTGCTAATGCAGGTGGCAAATGAGATGAGTATAATCAGTTAATGAATCTTTAGAAGTATGTGAACTCAAGTGTCGGTTAAGCTAGTCTTCGAGAAAAACACATGGACACTCTTTGTCAAGGTAACAAAGCCTTTAAGTAACTAGTCATACAATTCTGACCAGAAGGCCTGAGCAAATAAATTACCTTGCTAGAAAAGGAGGATTAAGTGAATAGTAGTCATCCCTGCATGATCGGTGACCTTTTAAGATCGTATTCAGGTAAATTACATCTCTACTTTTTAAGTAGTCTAGATTGAATTAGACACCTTATATTGACTTTTGCTTATCAAAATTGGAATATTCATGCCCAGATTCCAGACTATTGTCAAGGAAGCAAGTATAACGGTTTCAATGCTGCAACCTGGCTAAATTCTAGAACCCTGTATGACCATGCAGAGTCTGGAATCTTTCTGACCTCCAGGATTAGATATGCTGTGTTTGTGGCCTACTGTTTTTTCCTGTGTGATGTAAGTGCTGCGTGGGAAAAATGTATACTCCAGCAAATAGATATGAATGAATCCTAATTACCATTTATTAAACATTTAATGGATATCAGATATTTGTAAACTCTAAACATGAATGATCTTAATTTCCATAAAGCTTTAAGGAACAACTATTTTCCCTCATTTTATAGAGGAAGCTCAGCTTAGATCAAATAGCTTGCCCAAAGTCACCCAGTTAGTGTCAGAGCCAGAATTGGAACTCGAGGACTGTGACTGCAGTGCCTTATGATTTTAACCATTACATTCTAATCCCGTCCAAGTGCCTTTTCTCCTTCTACTTGTGGAGTTAACTCAGAACTAAAACTATCTTGTCAGTATAATTGTTTACTTCCATAGTTTTCTTAGAGAAAATTCTTACAAAACAAATGGAAGTAATGAGATAAATGAAAGCCTTGATTGAATATATGAACACACATTTTAATAACTGTATGTGAAAATATTAAGGATAGGGACACCTGTGTGGCTCATTTGGTTAAGTGTCCAACTCTTGATTTCAGCTCAGGTCATGATCTCATGGTCTGTGAGATCAAGCAGAGCCTACTTGGGATGCTCTCTCCATTTCTCTCTCTCTCTCTCTGCCTCTCTCCTTGCTTCTGCGTGCGCTCTCTCTCTCTCTCTCTCAAAATAAATAAGCATAAGACAGAGAAAATATTAAGGATGGAGCTCACTCAGGCCATGTCAAGAAAGAGGCTGGTGTAAAAATTATCATTTGTGATATTTATTGAGACTCCTTTAAAAAGAGAATCTGTCTTTGAGACACCTGGGTGGTTCAGTTGGTTGAGTGAGTCTTGATCTCAGCTCAGGTCATGATCTCACAGCTCATGAGTTCAAGCCCCACTTTGGGCTCTGCACTGATGGTGTGGAGTCTGCTTGGGATTCTGTCTCTCCTTCTCTCTGCCCCTCCCTCACATGTGTGAGTGTGCTCTCTCTCTCTCCCCAAATAAATAAACTTAAAAAAAATGTGTCTTTTATCATCACTTCGTAAAGCATTAATGTTCAATTTTCTGGCTTGCTGGAATATTTTAAAAACTTCCAAGGGACCTGGTCTGTATATGGTCTGCTTCTGGCCATATAATCTGTAGAGCTGGGATAGAGTAATCATTTGAGGAAAAACAAAAGCTGTTGATGTCTTTAGTTTCTCTAAGATCTGTAACATTCTAGTAATCTTAAAGTTAAGTCACATGAAGGTGTAGGGTGATTGAAGAATACCATAGAAATAGTCACCAAATACTGGAGTACACAGAACAAAACAACATTAATATTTTTAATTTTGTTTTTATAGTTTCATAGAGAAATGATAAATAGCTGGAATATCCACAGCTTTTTTTTTCCCTATGGAAGAGAGCCCTTGGACTGAACATTATATTCTTGCTTATTTTAAGGAGGTGGAAGACAGCCTTCGTTTAGTATAATTGCTCATGTCAGCCAGGCAGGTAGCTAAGTGCACAGCACCCGTCCACACAGGCAGACTCGAGCCCAGAGCACTCCTTGTGAGCGCTGTCGAACATGTGGGTGTCTGATCGCTCTGCCAAGACTTCTGATTAGGACACTCAGTCAAACTAACAACCCTCCTGCATGCGTGCTTCAGGCCTTCTCCTTCTTTTACTTTTTTTTTTTTTTTTACTGGCCCCTCTGGGAAAACTTGTGGAAAGAATGCTTTGGCGACCTTTTACCATTTTAACAGAGAATAGATTCCTTCTTCCCATTTACTTACAGGCCATTCTACTCTCTCCTGCCTGTCTCAGACTTCACCTTCATTTGTTCAGTATCCCTTGCCCGGTGCTGCCCCCAACCTCACTTCCATGTAATCTCAAGTGTCAGTGTGGCAGAAGACTGCAGAATTTGGCTTGGACTCTCCATATAATCAGATCATGCCAGCCTTTCCTCCTCTTCCTCCTTCACCTTCTCTTTTTGGGGAGTTGACTGGGATCTGGGGTCTCACTGAGCTTTGCTTAACAGGCAGAGTTGCCTGTGATGATAGTATTTAACTAGGACGATTTAGAAAGTGAAACATGCTTGCCTTTTCCCAGCATAAGGTTTGTTTCCGCAAAGCTTGAGAATGAAGTTTACAGGGAGCTAGAAATTTCACTAAGCCAATTTATGTTTGCTTCATTTGCCCAGAGCTTTGGAGTCATTAGCACATTCAGCATTCCCACAAAATAGTGCTGAATTATATTATTAATCATATCAGTAACACTCGGTATTTTCAGTTGTACCTTATACTGCTGCTCAAGGAGAAGTAAATACAAAAATAAATGAATAGTAGAGGACAGAATGAGGTTATTCTGCTCTTCCTCATACCCTGTCTCTGGATGTAGGATTTCACTGTGCAAATCTTATTATAGCACGAATTTCCTCTGCACCCAACTCCAGTATTCCACAATTCAACAAAAATTAATTTTGTTAAAATTTTTAAAAATTCATGTTATAATGATCACATATGTTTATTCTTATTTAGTCTAAAATTATGCCCAGAATTCTCTTAAGGAAGTTCATACTTACAATTAACTTCAGCTGCCAACTTGTTTGTTTTATTTCCCAAGTTCAGGTCTTCCTGAGAGATCAGGCTACCAAGGTAGAGTATTCATGACTCATTCATCCAATTATTCATTCTTTACAAGAAACATTGGAAGCTAGAGTACAAAAATAAATAAGACAGGGGCGCCTGGGTGGCTTATTCGGTTAAGCGTCCGACTTTCGCTTAGGTCATGATCTCGCGGTTTGTGGGTTCGAGCCCCGCGTCGGGCTCTGTGCTGACTGCCAGCTCAGAGTCTGGAGCCTGTTTCATTCTGTGATTCCCTCTTTCTCTGACCCTCCCCTGCTCACGCTGTCTGTCTCTGTCTCTCCTAAAAATAAATAAAAACATTAAAAAAAATTTTTTTTTAATAAATAAATAAATAAATAAGACATAGTCCATGCTCTTGAAAAATTCATAATCCCCAGGAGCCTTTTCATTTATTAATTCATTCAGCATTTCCTGATCATATTCTTCAGCTGTTCTCCTTTGCAGAATGCTCTGGCTGTGTACCAGAGTTATCTGTGAAGCTTTTAAAAATTACGAGTGGTGCACCTGGGTGGCTCATCAGTTATGCTTCCAGCTCTTGATTTCAGCTCAGATCATAATCTCCGTTTCCTGAGTTCGAGCCCTGTGTTGAGCTCTGAGCTGACTGTGTGGAGCCTGCTTGGGATTCTCTGTCCCTTTCTCTCTGCCCCTCCCCCACTTGCGCTGTCTCTGTCTCTCTCAAATAAATAAACTTAGAAAAAAATTAGTATTGCTCAGGTCCCACCTGAGCAGAATATCCAGGCATCTGTTCTATTTTAAAGCTTCACAGAGGATTCTGACATACAGCTAGTGTGTTGAGAAGCACAGTTTTATAGTGAAATTTACAGTGTTTCAGTCAATACATGGCTCCACCTCACTTCTACATAACCTTGTATTTTATTTACCATGTTTTCTCTTATTCCCTGTGATGTTCTGTTTTTGAACCCTAGCCACTGTAATTTCTACGGGTTCGGCAGCTCCAACACTGAAGTTACCTGGAGGCAGGTAGGACCAAGTTGCCACTAAGTGCCAAAGTTAATTTATTGGCTCAGACATCACCTGTTCATTCTGGTTCCATAACAGTTGCTGTTTTTCTGCTGTGACTGAAATCCTGTACATCTATTTGTATAATTTTCTTGAGGCAGGAGGATGCAGAATTATTATCCAAAGAGAATCCAGAACCAAATGTGAGTTAAATATAGTGACAGGAGCTGTTTCATGATGTCTTGTTTTAGTTGTGAAGTGGGGACTCTATTGTCTTGCTGCCAACAAGAAACTGGCCTCATCTTCCTAATTCTGTCTGCCTGGTACATCTATCACAGCCTTACCAGTTTATCAGTTTCTTCTTACTTATGGCCTCTTACTTATTCCTTCATTCAGTGACTGCTTATTGAATTCTTATTTATATCAGGCACTGTGTTAGAGCGGCAGATATAATGGTGAATAAAATAGAAGTGGTTCTATTTCTTTGAGACTGCCTCAGAGAAAATGTGGCTTCTTTATTTTTCCAGTATCTTAAAGCCTTCCCCCCTGAGCTCCTATGCACTGATTAGCAGGGGAGACAAATTACCTGAATATCCAGCCTTGTTTGAAGCTTAAAATGATGTGATAATTCAAACACTGCCTTGCAGTAGTGTCATAAATGATAGACCTGTCTGTCTCAGGGTCTCAGGGGCAGTGGCTCTCATCCACCTGAGTGGTGCTTGCTCTGCTGGCATTTAGGGCTGAAGTCTGTGGCTGCGGGTTGCTTAATCAGAACCCAGTAGCACTCTGGCTGACTGGGCTTCTCCTTGATTTCCATAGGTTACACACCCTTGAGTCTGTCCTGCATGTACTGTCCACTTCACCCTCTTGTAATCGCTTAGTGTTTGTGCCTTATGGGAACTGTGGGAGCTCAGGAAACCTAAACCTCAGGTTCTTTTCTGCCAGTCCTTCTGTAACACTGGGTCACTGTATCTGTGTCCCGTGTTGTGGTGGAGGCCACCTGGGAGTTGACCTTGTCCCATAATCCCAAATAGACATCCAGAAAGAGCAGGCATTGCTTTCATCCTCACTGACTTAACACTGATTTCGGGAAGTCAGGGCTGCTTTGCTGCCCTTCTTCCCACCTCCCAGAGTCTGGAATGACTGGTCTTTCTCTTAACATTATATCCTCCTCCTTCCATACACCTAGTGTGGCTGAATAGTTGGGTGGAGTATCTTCCCCACATTCTCTTTTGTGTAGGCTTGCTTTGTTATAGCAAAGGGAGAATTTTGGAAAGTCCTTTCTCAAGACAACTTGGCTTGCAAGGCCCCTGTTTTCCCGTACATTGTAGATTATATTGCTGTGTGCGGTTGCTCATACTGCCTTCCTGTTGCCATATGACTTGCAACACCTCTATGCAAATATTGCACACATTCTTGGTCTCTTAATATGGGGCTTAAGTATAATGGACTTAAGCCAGTGGCATGTGAGTGGATGTGATATAGGCCACATCTGAACAGAAGCTTTGGGAGTCATTGTAGGTTTCTACCAGCCCTCTTACCCTATTCCTTCTGCCATGAAAATGGCATTACCAAAATAGGGGCCTCTTTTATAAGCCTGGGTCACAGGATGAGAAGATGCATCCAACAGCAGTAAAGCTGACACTGACCTGCAGCCAAATGTAGTAATGCAAGTAGGAAATAAAATTTTGTTCCTATAAATCACTGGGATCTGGGGTTAGCTGTTACTGCAACAAAGCTGACAAATATACTCCATAATCTTTTGCATATCAAAAACCAAATGTCAATTCTGTCTTTCTTTTATTTTCCTTCTCTAATAAATCATAATCTCTCCCCAAGCAGATGAATGCCTTGGGCCAGATTGGCTGAAGGTATTCATTCAGAAGGGCAAAAGCATAAAGCATCTAATTCTTTTCAAAATACTTCCATGTTACATAAAGAGAGGAACTTCATACAGAAAAAAAAACTTAGTTTTGGGGGTTTTATTATCACACTTTAAAAATTTTTGGTGTATGGTTTTTGCTCTGAAAAAAATTCTTCATTGTATAAGTAAATGGTGGCATATGCTATAGCATATGACAGCACATCCAGGTGAAAATTAGAAAGTGGTTATTAAAAGATAGGAAGTACCATTTTGAGGCTATGGTATTCTTATAGAGACATAATCTGGAGAAGAAGGCACTAATGTAATTCAGTGACAGGTAGATAAATTCTGGGTTGTGATTCCAGAGTCATGGTCTACACTTTTGTGGCCAACCGTAGAGTCCCTCCTGTCCTTAATTGTTTAGATGCAAGTAATTTAGCTCAGATTCCAACAAACACCAAAGATTCTTGCTATTTTAACATTCTGTTGTATTTTGGGAATTTGCAGGCATGTAAAACTTATCTAGTGGTGAATGCACTTGCTGCTTATTTACTTATGCCAGAGGCACACAAAAGAGCTGGTAGACAATGAGGAAAGAACCATTGGTCCCACAGTGATCATTTTAGCTATGTATGTGCAACACATGGTAATCACCACCAGCAGATACATTTGTTTCAAAAGTAAGAAAAATGTAGTAGGTTTTTTTCCCCTTTAGAAATGCTTAAGATTGCACTGGATCGAAGTGATTGGAATTTCCCTGCTACTGTGCCAGGGAAATGCCCCTGCTGCCAGTTCTGGGTTTGTGTACAGAACTGCCCACCATTTTCTGTCTGAGAGAAAGTGTTTCATTATATTCAAACCTGGGATTTTCTAAGAAAAAAAGTAACAGTCCTAACCAGCTACTTGGTGGTTATGGACATTTGTGTGTGTGTGTGTGCTGGGCAAAATTTATAGCTGGATCTGATAACAGATTTGTAAGTCAGCTCTGTTGTGAGTAAATTATTCCTAATCATTTTTGAAGTAATCATTAATATGCTATAAATTTGAAAAGAAAAAGCTGTCTATTCAGAGATAGAATATGAGGGATATAGTAATAGATATGCTAGTATATGCTAATACAGCCAAATACTATTTTAAAATATAAGTAGATAAAAAGTAGACAGTAGTGGAGCACATTTTGTTTGAGACAAAACGTGCTGAGTGAAATTTGTTTTACTCAAACAACAAAGTTAGGCAGACAATGATTGCCTGGGCCTATATAAGCTCAGGCAACGAGTAAAGGCTGTACTATTTCTAGGTCAGATTTTAGAACTGATTCTGTTTAAAAAAGAAAATCAGACCTTGCTGCTCACCAGAGAGGCAGTAAGTGAGCACCCACAAACCCTGGCTCTCCAGAGTAGTAGGCCCTCACCTGTCACTCATTTGGCGTTCTATATCTATTTGTTTTCTCTATTCTAGTCACATATATTATTCCTGTTCTCCTAACACACATTTCTCTGGATAATTCATCCACTGATTCTATGTACCAAATTTCATTCCAAAGCCAACAATTCATATTTATACTCAGAATACTAATTAAGTCATGAGTTACCTTTTAGGGCATGGACTACTCTGATAACCTAAAAATGAATGCTCACTTCCTGAGTCTGACTTATTCAGTTGTCCGCATTCCTTGGCAGACTAGAGATTTGTGTATGGATCATCTCCATGCCTCTATATGGTTTGCTAGAATGTCCTTCGTTTCTATCATCCTCCAAGACCCATTCAAATACCATTTCCTCCATGAAGCCTCCCTCACTCTTCCATAGCCCCCAGCTGGATGTCATCACTCTCATCTCTGCATTCTGATAGCTCTGAATTCAAAGAGAGTTTTGATGCTCTATATGATATTTTGCTCTATTTTATAGTTAGTTGTATGTATTGTGTATCTCTCCTAATAAAGATGATGGTGAAAACAGCTACCATATGGTGAGATCTTTCTGTTTGCCAGCCTCTGCTAAACACTTTATACTTCACAATAACGGAGTTTATTATTATCCCACATCTACAAATGAGGATATTGAGGCTGAAATTACTATTTACTATCTGTTACTCAGTTAAGAACTTCTTAAGTTTGTGAGTTGAGGGAGAATGGTGGAGATTCACTTTTATTGAATATTTAATCTGTCCCTGACACTTGACTAGGGGCTTTTAGGTTTATTTTTTATCATATGAACTAAATGTTAAATCATTTCCATTTTCAGGTGATTATAGTTCACTATAAACAAAGTTAAAAAGACCACTAATAGACTTCAAAAACATTTATAGTACATGTAACTGGCAAATGATTGAGAGCTGGAATATAATCAATAAGGAAAAGATCAATTCCAAAATTTAAAAAATGAGCAAAAGACATGAACAAGAAATTTACTGAAGGGGAAAACTGTACTAAGCAAAAACACATGCAATGATACTCAACCTCTAATAATTAGGGGAATACAAATTAAGACAATGAGATACCATTTCAGACATAGTGTTGGCAAAAATTAAAATGCCTGACCTCTAGTGTTGGTAAAAGAGAATGCTCTCATAATGATGGATATAAAAGAAAATAACACCACTCTGGAGAGCTGTTTGTGATACAAAGATTATCACGCCCTGTGACAAGAAATCCCACTTCTAGGTATATACCCTAGAGAAACTATCTCAGAAGGCATGTTCAATGCTAATATTATTTGGGGAATGGATAAATTGTGGTATTTTCATACAGCTGAAAATCATAGGGAGTTAAATGATCTTTTAGACATCTGTTATTTTTCTGGTAATTTTCTGTATGATTGGAATATTTAATAACTTAAAACAAGATAAAAGATATAGTAAGACCTAGATTCCAGACCATGTCTTTTCTACTGGAGCACTTATTAACAAATATTTATTGAATTAAACATTTATGTCCCTATTGGTAATGACAGTCACAGTGTACTGAGTGCTTACTTATTGCTAGGTGCTGCATATACTGTATATTCTTTTCTTCTTTTCCCCACAATAACTCTGCAAGTCAGAGATTGCTAGACCAGCCATTAAACGAGTATAATGAAGCTCTGGGAGGTAAAGTATGTTTTTTTTCTTGGTATCATGCTGCTTCTCAGAAATCCACTAAGTATTACCTTTGTGTCTTGAAAGCATTAATGCTCCAAAACTTACAATCAGGAACAAACTTGAGCTCTGAGAAGTGTTTAGTTTAATAGTAGTAATGAGGGAAATTCAAATGCTATAAATGTTGTATTCCCAAAGACATTCATATTTGCAAATTCCCCCCTTATAATTTCATTGTTAGATCTTTGGAGGGGAGGGATCACTTCTTTCTTGGGAATGTGTGGGACCATAAATAAGTCCAACTTCCTTTAAAAGAGGCTTTAAAAATTCACCCTACAGTTTTTAAGTCTAGATGTTAAAAAAAAGTTAAGGGAGGAACTTACTTCTGAGAAAGAAATGAAAAGACATTGAGCAAAAACAGCGTATTTCTCACGGGAAACACACGAGTGCCTTAGCACACAGTTCAAGGTGCTCTGCAAGCAGTCTGCCTATTGCCACCTCCCTGTGTCGGCAAAGCTGTTTTCTGTCCAAAGCCCTTGGCTTTTATTATTCTTGCCTCTGAGCTTTTGTACATGTCATTTTCTCTGAGTAAAATGTATCTCTTAGCATCCAAACTTAGGACTCCTTTGTCAGGCTGTCACTGCTAATGCCTCATTTGAACAATTCTTATGACAATCTCCAAATGGGGGACCCAGGGGAATTAGGGGAATTGAAGATATTCTTGCATATCTGTTGTCCAGTTGATAGCTACATCTAGAAAGTAGGGACATCTCCCAGAGACCCCTCATCACAGCCTAGGAGTGTACATAACTGGTGAGGCCCAAAGAAGGGGGCTTTTTGTGTGTCCCTCCCCACCCCCCTGCAACATTCCTACATATCTACAGATGTAGCAGGTAGGCATCTGGACCCCTGACCTCCTCGTACCCTTCCCTCCCATCTTCCTTCTCTTTGAAACTTGCCCTGTTTATTTCTTTTTAACTAACCATTTCATAAAGCTTAACCTCTAGGATCACTTTTCTGATCACCTTGCAGCCATCCTGTAGCAAACACATACACTTAAGAATTTGCGAAGCTATTCTGATAGTTACTTGCTTCTGTGGGAAGCAGTATGCTGCTGTGGAAATGGCAGAAGATCTAGAGTCAGGGCTGGCTTTTCGATTTCATGTAAGACCCTGAGCAAGTCTCTCCTATCCCTCCCTAATATTCTCATGGGTTTGTTGGAGCTAGCCTGCCCTGGCTCACAAAATCTGATTGTTTAGTTTTCAGTAATATTGTGAGCTGTTTTTTTAAATTATCCAAGAATCAGAATATTTCATTAATTTCCTGACCTCTTTTTTATTGTGCTAAAATATACATAACCTAAAAATTATCATTTTAATAGCTTTTAAGCCTATACTTCAGTGCCATTAAGTATATTCATATTGTTGTGCAAACATCATCATAGTGCATCTCCAGAAGTTTTTAATCAACTCAAGCTGAAACTCTTTATCCATTAAACATAACCTCTCCTCTGTCCTCTTAACCATCATTCTATTTTCTGTCTATTTTCTTGACTACTCTAGGTGCTTCATATAAGTGGAATCATATAATATTTGTCCTTTTGTGCCTGGGTTATTTCACATAGCATGTTTTCAAGATTTACCTGTGCTGTGACAGGTTTCATAATCTCATTTTTAAGTCTGAGTAATTCCATTCTATGTACATACCACCTTTGTTTATCCATTCATTCATGGATGGACATTTGGGTTGTTTCTCCCTTTTGAGTATTGCAAATAATGCTACAACAGTAGCAGCTTGACTGCTATGAGCATTGGTGTTCAAATCTCTGTGCTTTCACTTTGTTTGGGTACATGCGTAGAAGTGAAATTCCTGGATCATATGGTAATTCTGCATTTAATTTTTGAGGGATCACTATAGTTTTTCCACTGCAGCTAAACCATTGTACATTCCTACATACAGTGTATGAGAGTTCAAGTTTTTCATCACTTTTTATTTTCTGTTTTGTTTTTGTTTTTTGTTTAATAGCCACTCTAGTGGGTGTGAAATGGTATCTCATTGTGGTTTTGATATGCATTTCCTTAGGGATCACTGATGTTGAGCATCTTTTAATGTGCTTTACTGGCAATTGTGTAATCTTCTTCAGAGAAGTGTCCATTCAAGTCCTTTGCCTGTCATTTAATAGGGTGGTTTAATTTTTGTTGTTGAGATTTTGAGTTCTTTTTATATTTTGGATATTGATCCTTATCAGATATATGATTTGCAAGTATTTTCTCCTATTCTGTCAGTTGCCTTTGTGAGATGATAAAAACACAGACATTAGTTAAAATTAAATTATATAACTTAAAATTAGGCTATATTAAAAACAATATAATACTCAAAACTCATCATTTTATGATATCTGTGCTCTTGAGGTTATTTCCATCCATTGTATCCACATGTTGGAAATACTATGTAATGGAATACCACTGCACTTTTTTTCCCAGCTCTGAGTTCTGTAACTTCATATTAATAACAAATTGGTCAAAGTAGGAGAATTTATAGCACTGAAATCAGCAAACACTATAAATCAGGGTTTTATTGTTTTGTTGCTTATCTAAACTTAAGAGAGTGAAGGAGAAAATGTTTCTGGTTCATTGTCTGTGGCTGTTACATTGTGAATAGCACAAAATAAATGAGAAAATATTCTTTTCGTGTTTGAAAACTATTTAGCAATGAAGTCACTCATTTTATTGAGAAATGAGTGAAGTTCCAACCTATAACTTTGTTGTTTCTCTTTTGTGTTATTTATTCAAGTAAAGGAAAATATTAATTCATGTATTTCTGGTGAACTTACACGCAGAGAGCCACTTGTTAAATATTACAAACACACTACTGAGTAAGCTTCCTAAGAACAGGCACTTTGTCATGTTCATCCTGTCAACATGGCACCCAGAAAAATGCCTGGCTTGTTGAACAAATGAAAACACTTAACTTCTCAGTGTCTCAATTTCTTATCTGTAAATTGAAGCCAGTGTAACTAAACTGCTACCACACTGGAGTGAGGGAAAAGCAAAGTTAGTAGGCAGTAAAGCTGATAGTGCTTTATAAACAAGTATTACTAAACAAAGCAGCCTTACTAAGCTACGTTATGAGATTATATTTAATATGTTACCTTTTCTTCATATGTTGTTTGCTTAAAGGACTCTACAACAGACACATGAAACGATGCTCAGTGTCCCTCATCATCAGGGAAACACAAATCAAAACCACACTGAGATACCACCTCATGCCGGTCAGAATGGCTAAATGAGCAAATCAGGAAACTATAGATGCTGGCAAGGATGTGGAGAAATGGGCACCCTCCTCCACTGTTGGTGGGAATGTAAACTGGTGCAGCCCCTCTGGAAAACAGTATGGAGGTTCCTCAAAAAATTCACAATAGAACTCCCCTATGATCCAGCAGTAGGACTGCTAGGAATTTACCCAAGGGATACAGGGGTGTTGATGCATAGGGGCACATGTACCCCAATGTGCCTAGCAGCACTCTCCACAATAGCCAAGTCATGGAAAGAGCCTAAGTGTCCATCAACGGACGAATGGATCAAGGTGTGGTTTATCTATACAATGGAGTACTACATGGCAATGAGAAACAATGAAATCTGGCCATGTGTAGCAACATGGATGGAACTTGAGGGTGTTATGCTGAGCGAAATAAGTCAGGCAGAGAAGGACAGATACCATGTGTTTGCACATATAGGTGGATTAGGAGGAACTTATTGGAGGACCATGGGGGAAGTGAAGGGGAAAAAGTTGGGGAGAGGGAGGGAGGCAAACCATGGGAGACTCTTGAATGCTGAGAACAAACAGGGCTGATGGAGGTGGAGAAGAGGGGGAGGGAGGTGATGGGCATGGAGGAGGGCACTTGTTAGGCTGAGCACTGGGTGTTATATGGAAACCAACTTGACAATAAACTAAGAAAATTTTTGAAAAAAATTAAAACTGCATTCCTGAGACAATAAAATAAAGGACTCTCAAAGATTTTTTTATATAGATGACTTGCTTCACCCAAAGAAAACATATATTCACTTTATTTCTTTAAATACTTGGCAGTCTTTGGGGTGCTTCGTTGGTTCAGTGGATTGAGCATGTGACTTCGGCTCAGATCATGATCTTGTGATTTGTGGGTTTGAGCCCTTTGTCAGGCTCTGTGCTGACAGCTCAGGATCTGGAGCACGCTTTGGATTCTATGTCTCCCTCTCTCTGACCCTCCCCTGCTTGTGCTCTGTCTCTCTCTCTCTTTCTCTCTCCTTCCCCTCTATTTCAAAAATAAATAAGCTTTAAAAAAATAAAATGAAACAAAATAAATAGTTGGCAGTCTTTTCTTTTGCCTAGTTCAATTCTAAGTACTCTAGAAAATACATTAAGTGGTTAATGTTTTGGATTAGATACTCTGCCAAGGGTTTTAATGTCTATTTTTTTTTTCTTAATAAGATGCCAAAGATATTTTGACTAGCCTTTCTGATTATAAAAACTCCTCTTCTAAAGCCTGTAAAGTCGCATAGATTTTCTTGTCCAGGGCATCTTGGATGTTGGTATTAGATCATCATCAGTAAGCATTTAATAGATGATCACTGTTAGCATTCACTGTGCTAATAAGTATGTCAAGTATGTCACCTATAATTTACACAGTTTGATGAAATATGGCCTGTTGGGGAAAAAAAATAGACAAGCATAGATGCATTAGAAATCCATATCAACTATTATCCATCTTTCTACTTCTTAAACAGCCTGTCTTACTCTACCAAAAATTAGTTCCCTCGAGTAAGTTATCTATGCAGTAAAATCATAACATAGGGGATGAAGAGACAGTGCTGGCTTGGGATTTATAGGGTAAAAGACTTTACTGAATATGAGAAAAAAGAATGGACAAGCAAAGAATTAGGGCTGTGGAAGCCAGGGTGTTCCCTTCCCATCATATGTTCTTTGTCTCACCTCCTACATTCAAACTAAAATTGTTATGGGTGCAGCCACTGACCTGTGCCTGTGGACTTGGTATTAAAACAGTATATAATCTGAGAACTCAGTGACAGGACATTTTTAATGATTATGCCCCACAGTAGTAGTCTTTCTTTTCAAGGTTTCATCTGCATTAGACTCCTATCAGATTTTTTTCCTGAGAGATAGTTACCCACATGTTTGACTTTAATCAAATTGTTCCTCATCACATTATACCAACCAACAGCCATTAAGAGTAGCTCCACATTTTTTTGAAGGAGCTGTCCCTCCTCTTTTTTTTTTTTTTTTTTGATACCTAAATCCCACTGGGAGACAGAATAAACAGATTTGTGTTTACTGCTTAACTATTCCTTTGAGACAAAAATGATATTTTGTATTCCATTTATATTAACTTTTGTGAAAGTGCCTTTTGAAGTTTATTTCCTTTTAGCCGCAAAGTCTAATCCCTTGATCTAAACATATTAGATACTTTGATGGCAGCCTGTGCTTTGAGCAAATATTTCCAGTAGATAATATTGTAAGGCCACAAGTCTAAACGTCTAAACCAAACTGACTCCATGACAGGCTTTAAGTTTCCCCTCTGAACTAGAAGGCCTGAGTTTCAGCTTTCCCAAAACTATCAGGCAGTTACACATTGCCCAAGGCAGGAGAAACCACCCTTGCAACACCCAATCAGGAAAGTCTAGCGACCACCCTCCACATTACTAAGGGAGAGGCCTGGAGATAGAAACTATAGATAGGACCCTGTTACCTAATGTTAAAGTTAACCTGTTAGTCGCCGAACAAGACCCTAGGCTCGCTCTGTGATTGGTTGAATTTAAAGGTACTCTAAATGTTGTAATTGGATCCCGCCAAAAGTAACGAATACTCTAGACAATGTGTATGGTCAAACCCGCTGTCAATGATGTTGAATTATTATGATTGGATCACTGTTCCCATGTCACAACTTCTGTAACTCCCCCGTCTCAAACCCCATAAAAACCCTACTCTGCCCTTGTTCGAGGCTCTCAGCACGGACCCATACGCTGGTGAAGTCTGTGAGCCCGAGCTTAAGCCCGTAATAAAGCCCTTTGCCTTTGCATGCGTGACTCGGTCTCCCTGGTGGTCTCTGGTCGGTGAGGATACTGCGATCTGGATATAACAATATTAACTTAAATAATCCTGCTTCCTAATATATTTTTGGATAAAATATTGATTTAAATGCTGACATAGATGTTCAGACTTCCATTTTCTTATTGCTCTTATGTACAAAACAGATAAATATTTAGCCTTTTCTAGATAGTATGAATTGTTCGTAGGCTGCAGCAGGGTTTGAAAGCCGTGTTTTACTTGCCAAGGGCTTCATGCTATTAGATCAATGATTTGTCCCAAATCAGCACTCAATACATATGCTGATTGATTTATAGTATGCCTTGTTTAAGATCTATACTGATTAATATACAAAATAAGCAGTCAAATATAATCATGATAATAAAGAGTAGAATCTGAAAGGCCTTAACAGTTTACAAAATACTTGCAGATGTTATCTCATTTAATCCTCTCAAAAATCTTGTGAAGTAGATAACAGCAGATATTATTGTCATCCCTTGTTATCCAAAGCCCCAGTTTACAAATAATGGAACTATACTTGAACCCAAATCTTCACACTCCAGGGCCTATGCAGTTTCCACAATACCATACTATGTTTCTATCACCTATTTCAGGGTATGATGAAATATAGCATTTACATGGGAAAATATTAACTACATCATTAGGACTGTGATGTTTTCTTGGTAAAATACTTCAGTGGCATAACAAACTATTGCCAGATTGCTTGGTTCTGTTTGTCTAAACATTCTAAGTAGTTTTAGTGATTTTTAATGGCTTTCCTCCTCCTGTCCACATCTACCACATTTTGTCACCACTCTGGGTTTGCAGAGATTGCTGTTTAGTGAATTGCTCTGTAGAGGATGAGCAAACCAGGAGGTCCTTTATCGTAGCTGATAAGCAGCTTGTTTGTGAGGCAAAAGAGAGCAATGCTTCTTTGGTCCTGCACTCTGGTGGGAAGCCAAGGTGTTAGCCAAGGTGTTAGTCTTTTCTCTTAGAGACTCTGCTACTTCCCATCTAGGCACTCCCTATGCCTGAATATTGATTTTCTGCCTTACTTTGTGCTGTAGTAAGATAATAAGGGTAATGCACGTATAAATCAACCTTTCATTTACTTAAAAGAATTGTCCTACAGTAAAGGAGGAAATAGAAGCTATTCTGATCCCTGAATACTGGGCAAAGGCAAAACCTAAGTACACAGTTCTTCAATATGACGTAACCTTTTTCATTTAACAGATATATCCCCTAGTAACTCTTCATGCTGGCAAATCATGAAAGGAAGCGTATAGACTTGGCAGCCCAACCCTGAAGTTTGTGTCTAAAAAATTATTGCAATTTATGCACCAAGGGTCCAAATGACATTTGTCATTTGGCTGGGCAAAGACATTTCTGAAATTAAAAAGGATGACCTTATTTCACTTAGTGAAATGAGATGTGCACTTTAATGGAACCCATTTTGAATAGTTGTTCTTTGGGCAGTGCTGTCAAAAAAGAAAATGCATTTTACATTCTTCCTTATTATCAGAAGAAAATACACTCCTAAAATAGAGTCACTTAAGACTCGCTTGGTTCTCACTGAGAACCTCATGGTATCATTTAAAAATTCCTGTTCCTGGGTGGTGATTTGGCACACATTTTTTCTTTTCAGGTAAAAAAACAGTGATCACGGAACAATTGAAGATAGTACTATGGTTTTTAAAAATATGTTTAATAAATAATACCCATCTTTGCTTCCTCTTGTTCCTTAATCCTTGAGAAGTTCCTGTAGTCCTCAAGGTTGAGCCTGTTTTTAATCATCACATTTATACCATGTAATCAGCAACTTATGGGTGCCCTGATATGTATTTAGTTAACATTTACAGAGCCCTTGTATATCCCAGTCACTGTCAATGTATTTAATCTTCTTATGAAACCGTCAGGTAGTAGGTACTCTTACTATCCCGTTTTTACTTACTTGGATACAGAGAGGTTAATTACCTCATCTAACACTTAGTTTGTAAGTGGGGAGCTGAGGCTTCAACCCAGAAAATCTGACTTCAGGGTCCTTGCATTTGACCACTTTGCTACTGTGCTTTACATTTAGGTGAATATTAGTGTCAGGAATGAAAAATTGTCCTCTGTTCTTCAAAGGTTCATCTAACTAGTCTAAGAATGAATTTGACATGAGACAGACTAACAGAGGAAAAACAAATTTAATTTCACACGTATGGGAGTTTCAAAGACAGAAAGGTAAAATGAGATCTATATGCCATTCTGAGCTAAGGATGGGATAGGGTCCTGGGGCACCAAAGGGGAGGAAGGCAGTACACAGGGCAATAAGAAAAAGAGCAGATGTTTAGTAATTAGATGTTTACCCTGCCAGACAGAGGGTCATTCAGATAAAATTTACCCCTTGGTAATAACTCTTATTCTGCTTGGGAGGGTGGGGAGAACAAGTTAGATTCTTCCAGGTAGTTAAGGGAGGGGCAGAAACTTCTTAGCCTGCAGGATCTCAATTGCCTTCACCTCAAAATAGTCCACATATCACAGGGCCATTTTGGAGACTTGTTCTGAATCCCTTCACTAACCTTAGGTAGGATTTCCCTGGAAGACTCCTTTCCTCAGTGTTGGCCCTATTTGGGATTTCTCCCCTTGTCAAAGCTGTGGGCCCTTTGCTACCCAGAGCCCTTCCCACTCTAGTCTCTGTCCTCACCTTGCCCCAGTCAAGCTAATGTTGAACATGCGGTGTCAGGACTGACTGGACCAACCATAAGGATAGTATATGTTAAATGTGCCCCCACTCTTACTTTACTCTTCCCTTATCATCCCGTTCCTTTCACCCTCTGACTTTGTTTATAGGACCTCCCCAGTGGAAGTGAGAAAATGTCCAGGATAGCTGATAATCCATTTGAGTATTCTTTTAACACTAAGGGAGAAATTCCTGTTTGGCCATGCAAGGATGAACCAGAAGAGGTTGTTCCTGGCAACTAAGCTGGAACTCAGAACACATTTTCCAAAAGAAACATTCGTATATATGGCAATTAGTTTTTATTAGTGATTTATTGTCAGAACAGCATACAACTTCATTTATTTGTTGATTCATTAAATCATTTGTTCAGGCACAAGGGACACAAATTGCCACCATTGGATTAAGTCCATGAGTGGTCTGCATAATCTCTTTATTTGTAGCACTGAATCTAGAAGAAAATGTGTTACTCATTAACTCTGGGGATATACTTTTTTCATAATTAAGGTATTGCCAGTAAAGATAGTCTTGACTTCAGCTTTTGAGAAAAGTTTAAAAGTCAGCAATGTAAGTTGCAAACTGTTGACTTAAAAAAAATCAATGTGTAGTTTTCATTATGAGAATGAACTTTTTAATATAATCACTTGGGACCCCTGGGTGGTTCAGTCAGTTAAGCATCCAATTCTTGACTTCCGCTTGGGGTCATGATCTCATGGTTCATGAGTTTAAGCCCCACATCAGGGCCTGTGCTAACAGTGTACAGACTGCTTGGGATTCTGTTTCCTCTCTCTGCTCATTCTCTCTTTCTGTTTCTCTCTTTCTCTCAAAATAAATAAACTTTAAAAAATGTATATAATCACTTACCAGGAACCAACAGTGTTTTAGATAAATCAAAAAGATTATTATGTTAAACTTGGATTAATTTATATGCCCTGAAAGTATATATTCTATTAATTGTGATCAGTGAATAATATTAGTAGGCATTTCCTTTAATTTTTCCCCCAGTACTTCTCAACATTGTATCTTTTCAATGCAAATGTTTGGGAAGTTGGTCACTGAATGTGAAAAAAGTATATCAAAATGTGTTTTACTTTCACCTGTGAATAGAGTGGTTAGGCTTATTTAATTTCTAGGGAAACTTTATTATTTCATGCCATTTTCATTTGAAATGGCTAAATACACTTAAGTTCTAAGATGGGTGTCACTAAATGTAATTAGAGCATGGCATGTAGCATTGCAAAACTTAGAGGTGTCAAAAGAATAACATTATCTACAGTGTTTAGGAAGATTTAGCATCTCTGTAGTACCCAAGAAGTCTTTGGAAGTGTGCACACACAATTATTTATTCACTGGTGCACCTACACGTATTTCTTATGGCACTGATGTCTGCCTGCCCCACTTCTCCTCCAGCTCCCCTGATGTTCTGTTATCTAAAAGCTCAACTTCCAGACCTGTTATTTCATTAGTAGCAAGTTCAGTCTGGAATAGTCTTCTGCTTCCAACCCTGACTTGTACTCAAGAAAGCATTTAGTCCTCTGGATGCCTGTGTGAGGCTCAGACTTCATTCTGCTATCTGACTCTGCCATGTGAAGCCAGTCTACCCACCTGGTACTTCTGCCCACCTCTATATAATCTTTCATGGACTTGGCAACAAACAGCCCGGGCTCTACCAGATACCAAGAACTGCTGCTATACTGAAGTCTTTTTTTTTTTTTTTTTTTTTTAAAGACAACAGCTGGTTTATTAATTTAGTCAATTTATGTGAGGTTTTTGTTTTTTTTTTACAAATAGTTTATTGTCAAGTTGGTTTCCACATAACACCCAGTGCTCACCCCCAGAAGTGCCCTCCTCCATGCCCATCTCCTCCCTCCCCCCCACATCCATCAGTCTTCAGTTTGAATACTGAAGTCTTGACATGCTTCATCCTGCATAACCAGTCTCATGTCCAAATAAGTCCCATCACTTATCCTCCACATTCAGGAAGCTGGTTTCATAAGTGACCCCAGCACCTGCATAGGCATTTCTGCATTTAAATCCTCATCCATCTTTTGGTCTCTCTCTCTCTCTCTCTCTCTCTCCTCCCCACCTCCTTTCCTCCTCCCC
This sequence comes from Hyaena hyaena, assembly GCF_003009895.1. Lineage (NCBI taxonomy): Eukaryota > Metazoa > Chordata > Mammalia > Carnivora > Hyaenidae > Hyaena > Hyaena hyaena. The sequence continues at coordinate 47,651 of NW_024082772.1, read as the reverse complement.
TCTTCAACCGTGTCCTAACAAAAACATCTTAATCCCAACTATATTTTTTTTAAAAAGCATCTTAATCCCACTCTGTTTTGAGTCCCCAGTGATTTCTACCTTGTCATAGTTTTCTTTTTCACTTATAGAGATTATCACACCACCTAGCACTAGTCAGGTGGTGTTCTTTCATTTCTTCATTTATGTCAGTCTTGACTCTTCTAATGAGACAGTGAGTGCCTATGAGGCCAGAAACAATTGTTAAGTGCTGCTTTTGTGTTCCTTATTATCTCTATCAATAATAAGAACTTATTTCCAGATGCCTGGGTGACTTAGTTGGTTAAGTATTTGTTTCTTTTTTTTTTTTTTTTTTTTTAAGTTTATCTATTCTGAGAGAAAGCATGTGAGCAGGGGAGGGACAGAGAGAGAGGTAGAATCCTAAGCCATCTCCACAATGACAATATGTTGCCCAACACGGGGCTCAAACTCACCAACCTGCAAGATCATAACCTGAGCCAAGATCAATAATCAGAAGCTTAACCAACTGAGCCACCCGGCGCGCCTAAGTGTCCAGTTCTTGATTTCATCTGAAGTCATGATCCCAGAGTCATGGGATCAAGCCTTGTGCTGAGCATGGGGCCTGTTTGAGATTCCTTCCTTTCCTCCATCCCTCCCTCTCTCTCTCATTCTCTCTTCCTCCCCCCTCCCCCATTTGCATTCTCTCTCAAATAAGTAATAATTATTATAATTATAATTCTAAATATTATTAAAGGTAAATTATCATCATTATTATTATAAATACTTATTTCAATAAATAACCCTCGACAATAATATCCCAGGGACATAATAAAGAGAGATTCAATTTATTAAGCTCTTGCTACATACTAGGCACCAGGTACATTATCTCATTTAGTCCTCACATCAACTCTTTGAAATGAGAACTGTTATTACATCCTTTTTCCATTTGACACTTAGCAAAATTACACAGCTAGTAAGTGGTAGGGGAGCAAGGATTTAAACCTGTATCTGTCCAATGCCACAGCCCTTGAAAATAAACTACTATATTTCACCTATCTTCAGTCTATCTTTGCCTAAGGAATAAAATCTAGATAAGCAATAACACTTTTAGGAGCTTGGGGATTCCTGGAGGGACATATTCATTAGTTTTGTCAATATTTGTCAGTATCTGTTGAATCCTTAAAATGAATAGGCTTCAGAAACTTGCACATAACACTGAAAGTGGACAGATGGTGATTTCAGGAAGGAAAAAGAAGAGGCAACCAATAAAGACAGGTGGACACCCACAGATATGAATTGAACAACCCATTTGTTCCCTCTTTAACCCTTGTGCTTGAAACCTGATTTGTGATCCCACCAGAAGGACAGTGAAACTGTTCCCTAAGGCCCAGCCATCACTCCTCCAGTCCCATTGTCTCTGGCTTCTGTAGTACTTGCCATTGTGACCTTCTGTACCTTGAACCTCTTTCCTCCTTTATTTTCTACAAGAGTTTGCTGATTCTCCCATTATTGCTCTGACTACTTCTTTAGTTTCATTGTCTGGCTCTTTTTCTCATTTTATATACAAGCATTCCCTAAGGCTCTGCCCTTGACCCTCTTCTCTCCTCCTTCTTAACCCTCTCCCTTGCTGATCTCATCCATTTTCATAGCATCAGCTCTCATTTGTATGCAGAATACTCTCACATCTATGGCTTCAGCAATCCAGACCTCTCCCCAGGGCCTCTGCCCCACATTTCCAACAGCCTGTCAGGTAGCTTCACTAGCACTTCATCCTCTGTTTCTCTCAAGCCTCTTGTTTCTCTCCTGGGGACCCTATTCTTAAATGACATCAGCATTTCCCAAGTCATCTTTGACTCATCTCTCTTGCTCATCCCTACAACACTTAGTCAGTTCCCTGGACCTGTTGATTTTATGTCCTAAATATCTGTTGGCTCTGCCTCTCAGTTCCCATTGCCACAAACTTCATTACTGCCCAGTTAATATCTCCAGAGAGCAGTTCTGATCACCTTCAATTTTCTTTTCAAAACACTCCAGGATGTAAAATGTTAAGAAGAAACAAAGTAAAGGAAATAAAAGAAAAAGAGGCTTTCCTTAGCTGGGCATGTAAGGCCCTAACTGTCTTTCATTTCTTTCTTGATACATGAAGCATAGCTAACAGGTCTCACTGCTGCCAGCCAGATAATCTGTCTCTTCTAAACACATATGTATCTGTATCTCTCTCATGTACGTTACAGTTAGTAGTGTTTATATACTAAAGAATATAGGCTCTCATCGTATTCACTTAGTACCCCACCACACACACTGTACCAGACACAGGCTGAGCACCTCACAGGTGCTCAGAGAAGTATTTTTTTTAACATTGATAATGAAGTGTGACCTTGACAACACCTGTCCCAGTTACTGCTCTTTTGTCCAGCATAAAAGATAAATGTAATATTTCCCTACTGCATGCATGTTTGATGTATCTCCCTTTTGCTTTCTGTGTCTGAAATACCCCATTCTTTTGTTAGGAACATAGTTTGTGGGGTCTGATTTAGAGGAGAGTTTCTTTGAAGGCTTCACCTCTTATTAGCCATCACTGTGGCCTTAAAGAACTTCTGGTCACTGATTATCTCCAGGCAACTCACTGTGTTCTGTAAACACTTGGTTTTTTCTGCTGAGTGTGAAGTGGGGACAGAAGGCAACTTGCTGCCCTCTTGAGTATTTCTGGTAATTCATAGCCAAGCCAACCATGGCAGAAAATTCCCTCAGCAGAACAGATGCAGCCAATTCCAGAGATTGTCTTTAACCATAGCCTGAACAACTTTGTAGTTCTCTTAGAAATTGATTCCTTATGGCCAACATGGTATGTAAATTGTATACAAAAAATTTCAAAAGCTCTTTAAAGTTCAGGGTATGCTTTTACAGGAGTAGCCTCTGTGCTCTAATATATTCAGATTCCATAAAGATACATCATAAATCCATAAATGTTTATTCCTAGACAGGGCTCTTATTTGAATTTCTGTCTCCTTTCCTACCCTGGTGAACTTAATTGAACAACTTAAAAGAGAACATAAAGGTATCATTACCTTATACCCTTAAACCTCAGACCTAGAGCAAGCTCTTATAATCTGTATTCTGGATGTCCCCATTAGTGCCCAGAATTAGACAAAAGCTCCAATCTCCAGGAGTCTCTTGCCTCCAAAAAGTCCATAAAGGTCTGGATTTTAACTTTAAAAAGCTACAGAAAGCCAAAAGTCTTTACCATCTTTATTTTTTTTCTTTCATAGTTTATTGTCAAGTTGGTTTCCCTGTAACACTTAGTGTTCATCCCAGCAAGTGCCCTCTTCCATGCCCATCACCCTCCTTCCCCCCACCCCCATTAGCCGTCAGTTTGTTCTCAGCATTCAAGAGTCTCTCATGTTTTGCCTCCCTCCCTCTCCCCAACTATATTTCCCCTTCTCCCCCATGGTCCTCTATTAAGTTCCTCCTAATCCACCTATATGTGCAAACAGGTCCTTCTCTGCCTGGCTTATTTCGCTCAGCATAACACCCTCAAGGTTCCATCCATGTTGCTACACATGGCCAGATTTCATTCTTTCTCATTGCCATGTAGTACTCCATTGTATAGATAAACCACATCTTCTTGATCCATTTGTCAGTTGATTTTACCATCTTTAATATTTCTTTCCCACTCCTATAAAGACTCCCCTACCCAAATCTAGCAATAACTTCATTGAGTGATTCTTTTTCACTCTGAATCATTATCAGATGTCCTTGATGTGCTACTGTGGCCATCTCCTCAGAAAACTGGAGAAAGAGGAGAGAATGTGAGCTGAAGTGGTAGTCATTCATTCATTCATTTATCCTTTATTCATTCACTTATTTTTGTTCAACAAACATTATTTATTGCTTGCCAGGCAGTGAGATTTGATAATGGGAAATACACAGTTCCCATCATTAGGAAGTTTATTGTTAATAGAAGAGTTCCACCAAATAGCCAAATGCAATGTTTCTTAATTTTTCTTTGTCCAGAGACTCCTTTGAGAATTTTATGAATGTATTAGATTCCCCTTTCATCACTGAAAATAAATATACACATATATACAGGATATATAAAAGAACTTTTATTTGAAACACCTTGGCTCAGTGGTATGGGTATGTTACTAAATTTTTGGTAAGGATACCTTCCTCCTTGGGAGAATGTAATCTGAAGTATAGATCTGGGACCCATTGGCCCAAATTGCTATTATAGGGTTAAGATAAGTTGTTTTTACAGAAATCTTTCATCAAACTATACTGCTAAAATATGAAGTGAAGTAATTCTTTAAGCTGGAGCTTAAATGAAAGAGTGACTGGAGTGTTTGACCAACAGCAAGAAGTCTAGCATGGCTAGAGTGGAATTGGATGATGGAGACAAAAGTAAGAGATGAAGTGAGAAAGGTATAGGGGTCCAGATTATGTAGGGCCATTTTATGCCATTGACTTTCGCTTTTTACTCTGAGTGAAGTAGGAAGCCATTACAGGGTTTTAGAGAAGAGTGACTGACATTTTAAAAGAACTACTAAGTTTTCTGTGTTGATAATAGACTGATTAAGAGGCATGGATAAAGGTGAGGAGACCCTTTGGGAGAAATCCAAGCCAAGATAATGGTAGTGGCTTAGATCAGATGGTTGGTAGCAGAGGAGGTAATGGGAAGCAGTCAGATTCTGGAAGTATTTGGGGGATAGAAATGACAGGATTTCCTAAGAGATTAAATGTGAGACACCAAAGTGGAGGTGGGGTGGGTGGGAAGACTTAAGATGAATCCAAGATTTTGGCTGAGCAACTACAAGGATGGAGTTGCTCTCAACTGAGATTTAAAAGACTATGGCTCGAGCCCGTTTGGGATGAAGGATCAAGAGTTTAGTCTTATGTTGTATGACTTGGGTATTCTGAAACAAATTTTGCTGCTTGCTGGGATTAAGCACATAAATAAAAGTGAGAATAATAGTAGCCAGGTCTCTCACTGTCAGAAAAGGGAGTTGTAAGTATGGAAAGTATGAAGACTGGAATGAACCTTGTGATGTTGGAATGGGGTTAGCATTAGAGATATCAGTGTGGACTCATGATTTTTAATATACAGGTGTAGAAATGGATATAAATATACATCCTCAAACATACTTTTTTAAATCCATCGCTGCAATGGTCTAAAAGAAATCACACCATAACAATGAGCACAAAACAGCCAGACGTAAGTTTTTAAATACCATCATTCTTCATTATATAAATAGGATACCCTGGGGAAATAGCTGATTCCAAGCTGGGGCAGAGAATGAATATGATGAGTCTAGGACATTTTATTGTGGTACACAGTAAGAAAGTGCTCAAACAATGATAAGGATGTGTCAAAAAGATTCAAGAGCCACCTTAAGATTCTCATTTGTCTGACAATAAACTGTTTGTAAAAAAAAAAAAATTAAATTAAAAAAAAAAGATAAATCATGAAAAAAAAAAGATTCTCATTTGTCAAGCCTGGGACTATTTTAGCATCAAAATAAATAATAGTAGGATTAGGTTATCATTCAAAAAACTAAAATAAAATAAAAATTATTATTACTGATGTAATAAATAAGTGAATAAATTAATGAGGGAGAAAGAAAATTCCTCCTTATAGTAAAATGCCAGATGAATAAATGGGTAAGGAATGATAATGTCAGAAATAACATCAGTTGACAAATACCAAGAGTAATTAATTTACATAAGAATTATCAATGGGTCCTCAACTAATGGGTGAAAATTTGAAAAGAAATAGGGTATCTACATAGTCTCAAAATATTTATTGGAAAGGAAAAACAGCAACGTTACAACAGAGAAACCTGGCGGGGCGCCTGGGTGGCTCAGTCGGTTAAGTGTCCGACTTCAGCTTGGGTCATGATCTTGTGGTCTGTGGGTTCAAGCCCCACGTCGGGCTCTGTGATGACAATTCAGAGCCTGGAGCCTGTTCCAGATTCTGTGTCTCCCTCTCTCTCCTCCCCTCCCCCACTCGCTCTCTGTCTCTGTCTCTCAAAATAAAATAAAGACATAAAAAAAATTTTTAAAAAACAAAAAAAGACCAATAGAGAAACCTGGCAGCTATCATCTTAACCAAGTGTTTGAAGTTAATATGACCAGTAATGGGACAAACTGACATCATGATCTCCTTATAAGATGCACTGAGGACACAGTATTACTTTTGTAGAATTCCTGTCAAAAATGTCTCCATCTACTCATGAAGAAACCTCAGACAAACCCAAATTAAGAGCTGTTTAATAGGGTTTCAGTTTTGCAAGATGGAAGGAGTTCTAGAGATTGCTTGTCTAACAGTGTGAATATACATAACACTACTGAAGTAGTCAGTTTAAAAACGGTTAAAATGGTAAAATTCTTAATAATCTTTAAGTTTTAAAAATCTTTAAAAAATTAAGGAACATTCTATAAAATATCTTCAATAAATCAGGAAAGACAAAGATACTATAGAACTTTTCTAGATTAAAGGGGAATAAAGAGACATAATAATGAAATACAACTTGTGATTCTGGATTGAACCCTGGATTAAGAAATTAACTTGGGAAATTAATTTGGGATTTGTTTAAAAGCAAGTTGTGAAGAGAGAAGAAACACTGTTAACAGCTGAGGAATGGAATTATTGTCTGTTTCCCATCTCCAGCATTTGATGACCCCAGTTCATATATTTCCCCAGAAGTTTTGGTGCTTGGTTGCCAGCAGGTTGTCCACAGAGATTATCTGTGTTCTAGAAAGTGAAGTCATCTTGCATGGCCAATAACAGCTGGATAGAAATAGGCCTGCCTATATCACAGCAGGGCAGAACTTTGGAGTGCAAACAGTCTTTCATTCAAATCACAGGCAAACTTCCTGATGCCAAAATCAGCCCTAATCTCACAAGCTCATCTCATCAGTTTCCTGGTAGATAGCAGCTGTGCTGCCAGGGATAGAAACTCCTGGCTTGCCATAATTAGATCTAAAAGAGTAGCCCTTGTTTTCCCTTTAGTGTGCAAGCCTCAATGTCTGCCAGTGTGAATGGCACTGGGGTTTCAGGGGGTTGTACTTAAAGTGAGCTGGTGAGCCTGAGAATCATGACAGACACCCTCCTCCCTAAATGTTGGATCACCTGTGTATTGCCTCTGATCAGTCTGCTTGTTTGAAACTAACTTCAAAGGCAATGTGTAGTGTTGGCTCTAGCCTTTAACAAGAAACTAGAAATAGAACCCTTATTCAACTGTACGGAGATTTGCCATCAGAGAACTCTGTCTCTCCTTTAATGCCTTCACTGTGCCCTGGAAATTATTTATCACTCATCCTCCAGGAAGGATGATTTTTTTCCAAACAACTACTAATAAGCATATCTAAATTTTGTAGAGTAATTTGCAGTTTATGGGCACTTGTGTATCCATTGGCTCATTTAATCTTGACAACAGAACTGAAAATGAGATAAGTTGTACCCTTATTCCGTAGAGAAGGAAACATAGCTAAAGATCAAATACTATCAGCAAGCAGCTATAACTCTCTTCTCCCTGATGAACTGGTGTGGAAAGCACCTCTGTTTCCAAGTTGAACCAGTTAAGGAAATGTAGTTTTATTAATCACATCACCTAATGAAGTCTTACCAGTGTAATGGAGGAAATACTTCACACAAACGATAGGGGAAAAAATTTTTTAAAAGACCTGTTGGAGGTAGGTGGGAGTCTCAGTCTCATGAGACTTGAGAAACGTGTTGTTGTTGTCAATGTTGTTGTTTGGAAGCAACAAAAGTCATGTGGGCTGAAATGAATGTTTCCTTTCCATTGTATGACCATTCTGTTTTATCTGTAAAGATTGGAGATAGAGGGAATATTTTTTTGTCATCATTGTTGAGCATCTTCTAAATATTGGGAGAAAACTATCATTGTTAGACTTCAACAATATTAAGACTCACCACTAGAAATCAAACCCAGGGGAAAAATTACTCTGGCAGCAGAACTATATCAACAACATTTAGGAGAAGGGAAATAATAGGTAAGGAGACAGTTTCTAATACAGAGAAAAACTAGGTTTATTGGCAGCTCTGGCATCCTAGGTCATTGCCGGCAGGCACCCTGAAGGGAATGTGATGATCCACAAGAGAATGTGTTGGTAGGAATATATACTTTACAGCCTTACTGCACAGTGGGGAATTTCTATTAAGGGTGATCCATTCTACTTTCCTAGAACCAGAAACATGTTTACTTGAGAAATCTCATGCATAATCTTTGGTTATGGGTTAAAAGAGGAGCAGCCAAAGGACAGGAAAATGAAGGCTGGTTTTAGAGACTAGAGTCATAAAGCAAAGATGCTGTAAAGCACTTTTTACTTTAAGAACCAGAGAAAACCCTCCAGGCCTTTGTTATCATAAGGGTCATTTTCCTTCTGGTGCTAACAGGATTCTTCTTAAGGTAGGTCCTCTTGTCTTTCCCCTTGAAAGTGGGGCTCACTTTCCTCTTTTCCTTTCTATTCATCATGACCAGAGTATACCCACAGAAGTTTTATTTGTGTTTGTGCATTCTAGTTTAGTGGTTCTCACATTAACTCCACAGTGGAATCACTGGGAGCTTTAAAGAAACGCTGGTGCATGTATCATTTTTTTAAAAAGATCTCCACATTCTAATGTGTAGCCTAGATTGACAGTGTAGTTCAAAATCAGTGCTTCTCAAACTTTGATGTGCAAGTAAATCATCTGGAGATCTTATTAAAAGGTAGTTTCTGATTTTAGTAGGTCTGAGTTGGAGCTGGGGTTCTGCATTTTTAAAAAGCTATCAGGTGAAGCAAAATACCTTGAGTACCAGAATTCTACAGCATTGGTTCTTAAACTCTGACAACACAATAAAAAATCACCTGGGAAGACTTAGAGTTTTCTATTCCGCATATAAGGAACTTGGAAGTCATCAGCCTGTCCTAACAAGTAAAAAGCTGAAAAGATTGAAAATTCAACTCTTCTTGGAACCAAAAAATAGAAGAGGACGTAGGACAAACCACTGCCCCCCAAGATTGGAGAGATAGATGAATACAGGCAGTTGGAGCTCACCAGAGCAGAGACTCATGAGTGAGTGTACAGAAACTGCCAAGGGAACCAGTGCCAGGGTTGAAAAACCTGAACTGTAATTGACGAATTGCTGGAGGTTTGGTGTGAACAACTATGAAAATTAAAATCTCCAGGAGAACCCAGTCATAAGAGGACCCCCATGAAATTGTTAGATTTGCCAGCCGGAGCTCCTACATAATCCATAGTAAATATTGGAGAAAAATCTCCTCATGCTTTTTGGAGAGGAAGAAGAAAAGGTACTATTTTGAAATATACCAGAGCACTCGATTTTTCTTCATAAGGCCAACCCCTCAGGAGAAACTAGTTAACCAGAGCCTAGGCATATTATTAGAGCCTGAACATATTATTAGAGCCTAACTGACCTGGGAGAAAGGAAATAACCAATTCTAGCTCACGTTAGTCATTCTGTCTCACCGAAAGGAGAAGAAAAGAAAACTGAGAAATGATTGTGAAGTTAGGAGACATAGGCTCTTGAAGAGACTGAGACCTAATCATAGGACTATGTATGGCATACTTCCCTTTCTGCCTCACCTTACCACCACTTTACTGAAGTCATATTTACAGCAGTTTCCTATACCAGTACATTATGTCCAGCTGTCAAGCAAAGTTACAAGGCATACTAAAAGGCAGAAAGCACAATTTGAAGAGACAGAGCAGGCATCAAAAACAGACATAGCAGGAATGATGGAATTATAATGGGAATTTAAAACAACTACAATTATTATGCTAAGGGCTCTTATGGATAAAGGACACAGCATACAAAAACAGATGGGCAATGTAAACAGAGAAAGAGAAATCCTAGGAAGGAACCAAAAAAATGTTAGAGATTAAAAAAAAATTGTAACAGAAATGAAGAGTGCTTTTGAAATGTTTATTAGTAGACTGGACATGGCTAAGGAAAGGTCCTCTGAGAAGCTTGAGGATTTCAAAACAGAAACCTCCAAAACTGAAAAGCAAAGAGAAAACAGACTGTGAAAAACAGAGCAGATTAAGTAAGGACTGTGGGACAACCAAAAAGGTATAACACTGACATAATGGTAATACCAGTAGAGAAGAAAGAATAGACTATTTGAAGCCATAATGACTGAGAATTTTACCCAAATTAATGTCAGACACCAAAACACAGATCCAAGAAACTCAGCCAACACCAAACAGAATAAATGTCAAAAACCCCTTTATGCTTAGGCATATTGCTTTCAAATTACAGAAAATCAAAGATAAAGAACCCTGGGGGGAAAAAAAGCAGAGGAACAAAGTTAAGAATTAAATCAACCTCTGAGAAACCATAAGAGTAAGAAGAGAGTGGAGTAGAGGAAAAAACCTTCACCAGCCTAGATTTCTGTATTCTGTGAGATTTCCTTGTGAAAGTGAAAGAAAAATAAAGACTTACTCAGATAAACAAAAATTGAGGGAATTTGTTGTCAGTAGATCTGCCTTGCAAGCAATGTTAAAAGTCCTTTAAAGAGAAGGAAAATGCAATGGGTACAAAATTCAGATCTACATAAAGAAGGACCATCAAAGAAGGAAAAGGTGATAAAATAAAAACTTTAATTCTTCTTACTCTTAATTGATCTAACAGGTAACAGTGTATTTGATTGTGTATACTTATATATAAGTGAAATGAATGACAATGATACAAGAGACAAGAAGGAGGAATTAGGATTATTTGTTTTATGGTATTACCTAAGAAGCAATACTGTTATTTTATTTGTAAGTGGATTTGGATTAGTTGTAAATGAACATCACAATCTCTAGGGCAACACTAAGAAAAGTAAAAACAAAATGGTGGGGGAAAGGGAGAGAGGCAAACCATGAGAGACTCTTGAATGCTGACAAAAACTGAGGACTGATGGATGTGAGGAGGATGGGGGGATGGGCATGGAGGAGGGCACTTTGGGGATGAGCACTGAGTGTTATATAGAAACTAATTTGACAATAAACTATTTGTAAAAAAAAAAAATGTAATGCATAATTTACAGAATAAACATATTTATTCTTTTAAAAAAAAAGAAAAGTAAAAAACAGTATAACTGATATCATAAGAAGGAAAGAAAATGGAATCCTATAAACATTTAGTTAAAACCACAAAAGATATAAAGAGTAGAAACAAAAATAGAAGCAAAGAACAAGAGCAACAAATAGAAAACAGTAACAAATATGGTAGATATTAATCCAACTATATCAGTAATCACTTTTAATGTCAGTGGTCTAATAATGCTCCAATTAAAAGATATATTGTAAGAGTGGACGATGAAACGACACCCAAATATATTATGTTTGTAAGAAACTGACTTTAAATGTATACACATAGAGATTAAAAGTAAATGGATGGAAAAATATGCATGCTAACACAAATCAAAAGAAAGCAGGAGTAGATGTAGTAAGACAGAATAGACTTCAAAGCAATGAAAGTTATCAAGGATACTGAAGGTCATTACGTAACGATAAAGGGGCCAGGTTTTCAAAAAGACCTAACAAGCATTAACATGTATGCACCTTAAACAGAGTATCAAATTGTGTGAGGTAAAAAGTAAGAGAAGTGCAAGGAAAAATAGGTAACTCCACTATCATAGTTGGAGACTTCAACACACTTTTATCAGAAAGAGAGAGATCCAGCAGGTAAAAACTCAGTAAGGACATAGTTAAACTCAATAACATTATCAGTCAGCTGAATATAATGCACATCTACATATTACTAAACCCATTAAAAGCAATGCACATTCTTCTCAAGTTCACATGAAATGCTCATCAAGATAGACTATATTCTGGGCCATAGAACAGACCTTAAAAGACTAGGAATCCTGCAGTCGCTCTCAGAATACAATGGAATTAAACTAGAAATCAATAATAGATTAATAGAAAATCCCATAATATGTAGAGATTAAGGAACACACTTCTTAAAGTTTATTTATCTTGAGAGAGAGAGAGAAAGAGAGTGAGCAGAGGAGGGGCAGGGGGCAGGGAGAGAATCCCAAGCAGGCTCTGCACTCTCAGCACAGAGCCTGATGCAGGGTTTGAACTCACAAACTGTGAAATCATGACCTGAGCTGAAGTGAAAAGCCAGATGCTTAATGGACTGAGCCACCCAAATACCCCAACACACTTTTTAAGTAGGCTCTCCACCATGGAGCTTGAACTCATGACTTCAAATCAAGAGTCACATGCTCTACTGACTGAGCCAGACAGACACTCTAAACAACACACTTCTAAATAGCACATGGATCAAGGAACTAATCTCAAGAGATTTTTTAAAATTTTGAATAAATAAAAATGAAAACAATTTTTCAAAATTTGTAGGATACAGTGAAATCAGTGCTTACTGAGAAATTTATAGCACTGAATGTACTTATTAGATAATAAGAAAAATCTAAAATGAATCATCTAAGTTTCCACCATAGGAAACTAGAATAAGAAGAACAAATTAAGTCCTAATTAAGCAGAAGACAAGAAATAATAAAAATTAGAATGGAAATAAATGAAATTGAAAACAAGAATCAAAAGAGAAATTAACAAAACCAAAATTTGGCTCTTTGAAAAGATCCAATAAGATTGGTAAGTTTTTACTAGGCTAAGGAAAAAAGAATGAAGATATAGATTAATAATATCAGAAATAAAATTTTTAAATATCAGAAATTTAAAAATATCTAAAAATATCAGAAAAAATGTCAGAAATAAAAATAAAATATCAGAAATAATATCAAATACCAGAAATAATACTAAAATATATCAGAAATAAATATCAGAAAATATCAGAAAAAATATATATAATACTGTTGTCTTTTTATTTCTGATATTATTAATCTATGTCTTTGGACATTAAAAGGATAATAAATAATATAAAGAACTCTTTGCCCACAAATTTGATAACCTAGATGAAATGGATAATTTCTTGAAAGATACAATTAGCATAAACTCACACAAGAAGAAATAGATAATCTGAACAACCTATATCTGTTAAAGAAATTGAATAATTAACATCCTTCCAAAACAGCACCAGGCTCAGATAGGTTTATTGATGAAGTCGATCAAACATTTAAGGAAGCAACTATACTAATTTTCTATAATCGCTTTCAGTGGTTAGAAGCAGAGGAAATTCTACCTCATTTTATGAGGCCAGCATTACCCTACTACCAAAACCAGACAAAGATATTACAAGAAAAGAAAACTACAGACCAAATCTCTCTTGAACACTCCCTAAGATCTTCTCTTTCTCTCTCTTCCTCTACCCCACCCGCCTCCTTCAAAAAAGAATTCAGAGGGGAAAACCTAGATAAATGTGGGGGTAGTGATGACTTTTAGATACAACACCAAAGGCAGAATCCATGAAAGAAGAACTAAGCTGGACTTTATTGAAGTGAAAGGCTGTGCTCTGTGAAAGACAATATCAAGAGAATGAGAAAAGAAGCCACAGATTGGGAGGAAATGTTTGCAAAATACTTAAACACATCTGATAAAGAACTTATTCAAAGTGTATAAGGAACTCTTAAAAAACAAACAACTCAGTTTTTAAATATGGGCCAAAGGGGCACCTGGTTGGCTCAGCTGGTAGAGCATGCAACTCATGATCTTGGGGTTGTGAGTTCAAGCCCCAAATTGAGTGTAGAGCTTACATTAAAAAACAAAAGTCAAAGACCGTAACAGCTCACCAAAGTAGTATACGGAAAACAGGCATATGAAAAGATGCTTTATATCATGTGACATCAGAGAAATACAAATTAAAACAACAATGAAATACTAGTACATACCTATTTCAGTGGCCAAAATCCAGACATTGGCAATATTGGCAATACCAAACACTGGTGAGGATGTGAGCAACAGGAACTCTCTTTCATTGCTGGTGGGAGTGGAAAATGGTACAGCCACTTTGAAAGACAGTTTGGGGTTCCATACACAATGAAATGTTACTTACTTACATGATCCAGCAGTTGCAATCCTTGATATTTACCCAAAGGAGTTGAAAACGTATGCCTACACAAAAACCTGCACTTGATATTTGTAGCAGCTTTCCTCATAATTGCCAAAATTTGGAAGCAACCAAATTTTGTCTCTCATTAGGTTAATGGATTAATAAACTGTGGTACATGCAGATAATGGAATATTATTAAGTGCTAAAAAGAAATGAGCTAGTAAGGTATGAAGAGACATGAAGGAAACTTAAATGCATATTACTAAGTGATAGAAGCCTATCTGAATATATACTGTGTGATTCCAACTATATGGCTGTCTTGAAAAGGCAGAACTGGGGACAGTAAAAAGATTAGTGGTTACTCAGGTTTGGGAAGGAGAAGGGATGAAAGGGCAGAGCACAAATGATTTTAAGAGCAATGAAAACACTCTATGATATTGCAGTGATAGATACATGTCATCATACATTTCTCTAAACCCATACAATATACAATGCCAATAGTGAATACTAATGTAAACTATAGACAAATATAGGTGATTAGGGATTATCAGTATAGGTTCATCAACTGACAAGTATACTACTTGGGGGGCTTGTTGATAATGGCAGAGGCTGTGCCTCTGGAGGGGGCAGGCAGGAGGTATATGGGAAATCTCTGTACCTTTCTTTTAATTTTGCTACAAACATAGACTGCTATAAAAAAAATAAAGTGATAAAAAAAATCACCTAGAGAACTTAACAAATAAAACACAACAATATAAACAATAATTGTCCCTACTCAGACCTATTAAGTGAGAATCAATAGAAAATAGGTCTAAGAGGAATGTGTATGTGTTAGGCTACCCTGATGATTCCATTCTATAGCTAAATTTGGGAAACTTGGTTCTAGAACTGCATTGTATTAGCCACTAAGCATATGTAGGTATTTAAATAAACATTAATTTCAAGTTGCATCAATCCACAAATGATTAGTGGCTTCTGTATCAGGTAGTATAGATACAGAATGTTTCCATTAATGCAGAAAGTTCTATTGGCCAGCATTGTAAAATCTAAAGCAACTCTATACAATTCTTTCTCCCAAAGGAGAAGTTCTTTTATTTCTAAAACTGTTGCATTCTATTCTCTTAGTTAAAAACAATCAAATTTGATCTAAAAAGAGACCAGATGATAGCAGTTATTATCTTATTTCAGTTTACGGTAATTTTCAGATAATCTTGTTCTCCCACCCTCCTAGTAGAATCTTTTGAGAGCTTGTGAAAGAATGAATTGCCTGATCAATGTTGTCCTGTCTTTAAAAATAGAGATGACTGTATCAGAAGAAGAAACAAGATTTTACACTTACACATGTGATAGGAAGTAGTCTGAGACATTTCTTTGTTAACCTCTGCAAGTGTTTGGTGACATGTATATATTAATGTCAACATTAAATTTCATTATTTAAATGAAAATTTAAGTAATCTTATTGTAAGGTTTTTTTTCTTTTAAGAATTTACAACTTCCTCATTAAAAAAATAATCTGTCACACTCAGGAATTCCCCTCCAAAATAGAATATTTCTGCTGTAGGGACAATTCTCCAGTTTAGAAGCATGATGAAAGAACAAATTTCAGCTTTGGTGTGAGACTTATTACTGGAGAATATTTGTAGTCTCTATTTCTAAATCCAGTTGGGATTTATGGGCAGTCAAGGTTTGGATTTTGTCTCTCACATCTTTTCTCTCTGGAAATCTAGTAATTGGAAGAAGGATGCAGGGATAAGATATTGTACTGTATTAGAAATTACATTATAGAGCCATCTCCTGAAGAATATTGGAGAATGTCTCAAGCTGAGCAGAGCTAGTATATAAATGGAGGTCAGAAAAGGGGAGAACAAAGAACAGGTCAAGTATTCCCTCACCTGGTAGCACTGATAATTCTTAGTGAAGAGATCGTGGATTTCTTGTGGCAACAATTGTCTGGTTTATAGTTCAAAAATTGTCAGTTTTGAAGAGAGCACAAAAGGTCCATATTTGTCCTCATTGTAAATGCCTTGTTCTTGGAGGGTGTTCATAAGCATGGCTTGGCAATGGATTTTTGTAATGAGTGTCCATGCTTCAAACCCAAGCTTGGGCTCTGGAGCAATGCTGGCTTCAGTACACAGAATGCAGCAGTAGTAATGAAGATGTGTCCCAGGCATTAGGGCTGATTTGTTTGGATGCACAGATGCTGTGGGAGCTGTGTAGAGTAAAGCTACTACAGTCTCCATCATAAAGCCTCATGGACGGCAGGGTTGTTTCTGCAGCTTTACTTTCCCGTATCAGAATTCCACTCTGCAATCTAAGGCCCTTTAACTAGAAAGGATCTGGGACAAAGAAAGCCGAAGGTACAAAGCAAAGAACAATTTAAGTACAGTGCTCAGAAATAATTGGCAGCTTAGGGTAAGGTAAAGTCCCACAGTGGTTAAAAAAAAAATAGCATTTTAGTTCTGGCAGAGACCTTAAAAGGTTACATAGTCTATCTTCCATTGCCTGTCTTCAAAACTTAAATTATTACTGATGAATAAGAACTGATTCTATGTTTTAGGACTTCTAGAAAGAAAATAAAGAAAATTACATAACTCTCTTTGAAACATGTTTTGATATACAGTATCTTTTTCATTGTAAATTCATTCTTCAGTTAACCCAGATCCATTAAATTGCATTTAAAATTGTTTTTCATTTGTTCAGTCTTTAGTGGACATGTATAACAGCTAGTCAGCATTCCTTATGTAAAAGTCACTGAAGATCAGTCATAGTTAAATTACCACTTGAGCCTTCTTTTTAGTTAAAAAATTGCTCAGTTTCCTTACACATTTTCTGTTGGCTGCTTTTTTAGCCTCTTACATCTTCCTCAGATTCTCCATGTCAGTCCTCTTTGTAATGTCTAAACCAAAGTCCTTAGCATAATGAGAAACTCACCTCATCAGTCCTAAATACCAGCAGTTTTTGCTTTGAGCAATAGTGTGAGACTGTAAAAATAATGATGCAAGCTGAGAATATATCATGTGATCTGAATAATCAATGGAAAAATTGTGATACATAAGTGTCACTTAGAAAACTACTCCCCTTTGTTATAAACATGTAGAGAAATGAAAGAACACAAACCAGTGCTAGTATGGTATAATTTAAAACATGAAGAATTAAAGTATTTTTATTTCTTTGTAAAAACAAACTTATCTGGGGCGTCTGGGTGGCTTAGTCGGTTAAACGTCTGACTTTCACTTAGGTCATGATCTCGCGGTTCGTGGGTTCGAGCCCCACGTCGGTCTCTGTGCTGACTGCCAGCTCAGAGCCTGGAGGCTGCTTCAGATTCTGTGTCTCCCTCTCTCTCTGACCCTCCCCTGCTCACACTATCTCTCTCTCTCTCTCTCCTAGAAATAAATAAAACACTTTAAAAAAAACTTATCTAAGAGTAGTTTTAACAGTGCTTGCCACCATCTTATCATATAACTTTCAGTACTGGCCAAACACCCTTTCTATGCCTTGGTGAATTGTCACACTCCTTTCTAACTTTGGATCAGCTTCCAACATTTTATCTTTTGTGTTTTCAATGGCATGAAATAGCTCCAAAGAGTTCCTTTAACATGAAAATTTTTTTGCTGGTGTCACTTCCCCAAAGACATTTTCATACTTTTCATCACAACTGCTTTCCTCATTTATGTTGATTGCTTTGCCCTCAGGAAGTTCCTTTGGTGCATATCTAGAGCCTCTCAAATAGCAATGTCAACAATCCCACAGCTCACTATTTGTTCTATACCTTTGTTTACATTTCAGCATTATTACGTTCTGTTTCTTTGCTGCACATTCATCTTTGTTGGCAGGTTCACTTTTTCCATTGTCCATTTTTGGGTTTATCACGGAAAGTCAAGGACACAACACCACTAGACACTTGGTTGTTTGTGTGTGAACTGGATAACAGATGCATAGTGACCAATCAACAACAGACTTAGAAAGAAGTGATGTGATTTGTCACTGATTGTGATGCACATCTGTTATTTACATTGCTATTTGTGCAGTGAAGAGCTAGGAGTGAAAAAATTTGTACCTTATGCAGTTATTCATAGTTTTACTCTACTATGGGAAGAAATTTGAACTCTGTTCTTGGAGGACTGGTTTTATTCAACTAAACTATTGTAATTGAAATTCTTGCATTTTAAAACCATACAAAGTTAGAACAGCCTTATTCAATTCCTAGATCTATCCCTAGGTCCAGGGCTAATGTTCTAGTTAATAGTCATTTTGTTATCCACTCTGACACTTTGGTGTTTTTCTGACTTACAGCCTTGCCAACTTCATCTCAGTGAGGCTTTTCTTCTACAGAGGCACTACATTGGGTCTTCCCTCATTGATCTTTATACTATTGGTTTCCAACCACTCCTTCAGTCTCTTAGATTGGAATACTGATTCCCCTCCCAAATTTACTATCATTTTCAGGTTAAATAAATATGTCTCCAATCACTAATGTGAATACTAATTATCCCCACAGAATGTAAGTTCCTGATTACCTCCCAGGTTGACCCAGCCAGTTCTTTGTTATGCTTTTGGTCATACAGTCTATTCTATTCTCTTAAGACCAGTGGTTCCCATTCTGATTCATCATCAGGACCTTTTAAGAAGCTTTCTAAACCACTTCCCAAGCCTTATAAGGGCCTGGGGTGGGGCCTGGCATCTATATTTTTTAATGTTCTTCATGTAATCAGCTGGGTCTGGTCTGTAATATAAACCATGCTTTCCTAGTTCTAAACATAAGAACTAAGGTTTCTAACCTTATCATAAACTAATAGAATTTTAGAACTGACAGATACATTAGAGATCATTTTGTCAAACCCACTCATTTTATAAATGAGAAAACTAAGACCCAGAGATGCCAGGTGATTTGGCCATGGTCTCATAGTTACAGGCAAAGTAGAGACTATAACCTGTGGTTTCCAAATTCTAAATATAGTATTCTTTCTATCTAATTTTCCTCATATGGGACACAATCAAAATCATTGACCATCAGCTTCAAGTTACCCTACAGTGATCTTTTTTTTTTCTTTCTGGATATAAGTGTACCTGTGGATTAACTTCTGAGAAGAGATGCTCATATAAGGTTCTCTGTAGCACATGGGATAGTAGTTGTGGCAAGTACGTTGAGGTAATAGGTACCATAGCTTTGGGAACCTCAGTTCAGTCCCGTTCTAGTGCCTACTCTGCCTGCCCATTGGTGCTCCAGATGGTGCCCCTTATGTGCTTAGGTAACTGTTTGAGTTGCACATGGTGGTTGTTTTTGTGGCTACACATGTTGCCTGATAGGAGAGGAAGAAGATGGGTGGATGTGGGTTATAGGGGTGGCAATGTACTATTCTGTGAGGCTTATTTTTTTTTATTTCCATGAGATAGTCTTTTATATTTTTTTAACGTTCATTTTTGAGAGAGAGTGCAATGCTGGTTTTGAACCCACGAACTACGAGATTATGACGTGAGCCAAAGTCAGAGGTTTAACCACTGAGCCACCCAGGCACCCCAGGATAGTCTTTTAAAAAATTTAATTCCAGTTAGTTAACATAGTGTTAAAATGGTTTCAGGTGTACAGTATAGTGATTCAGTAATTCCATTCATCACCTGGTGATCATCACAACAAGTACATTCCTTAATCCTTCATCACCTAGTTTACCTATCCCTCCCTTTCTCCTCTGATAACCATTAGTTTATTCTCTATAATTAAGAGTCTGTTCCTTGACTTATCTCTCTTTCTCTCTTCCTCCTGCTTTTGACCATTTATTTTGTTTCTTAAATACCACATAGGAGTGAAATTATGTGGTATATTGTCTTTCTCTGACTGACTTATTTCACTTAGCATTTTACTCTTTAGCTCCACCCATGTCATAGCAAATGGTAAGATTTCATTCTTTTTTTTATGGCTGAATAATATTTCTCATCTTCTTTATCCATTCATCAATCAACAGGTATTTGGGCTGCTTCCATAATTTGACTATTGTAAATAATGCTGCTATAAATATAGGGGTGTGTGTATCCCTTTGAATTAGTCTTTTTGTACTCTTTGGGTAAATACCCAGTAGTGTGATTGCTAGATCATAGGGTAGTTGTATTTTTAACTTTTTTTTTAAAGTTTGTTTATTTTGAGAGAGAGAACGAGCAAGTGGGGCAGTGGCAGAGAGAGAGAGAAAAAGAGAGAGAATCCCAAGTAGGCTCCATGCTGTCATTGTATAGCCCACTGGAGGGCTTGATCCCAAAACACTGTCATGACCTGAGCTGAAATCAAGAGTCGGACACTTAACCAACTGGGCTACCCAGGCACCCCTCTATTTTTAACTTTTTGAGTTAATGTTTTCCAAAGTGGCTGCACCAGTTTGCAGTGTTCTTCTGCTCATTATTGGTATATAGAAAAGCAACAGATTTGTGTACATTGATTTTGTATCCTGTGACTTTGCTGAATTCATTTATCATTTCTAGCAGTTTTTTGGTGGAGTCTTTTGGGTTTTCTATATATAGTATCATGTTATCTATAAAGACTGAAAGTTTTACTACTTCCTTGCTGATTTGGATGTCTTTTCATTTTTTGTTGTTGTTGTCTGATTGCTGTGGCTAGGACTTCCAGTACAATGTTGAATAAAAGTGTTGAGAGGCACCTGGCTGGCTTAGTTGGTGGAGCATGCCACTCTTAATCTTGGGATTGTGAGTTTAAGTCCCACTTTGGGTGTAGAGGTTACTTAAAAATAAAATCTTAAGAAAAAAGTGGTTATGAATATGTTTTCACTCATACGTAGAACAGGAGAAACTTAAAAGTGGACCATGGGGGAGGGGAAGGGGAAAAACATAGTTAAGGAGAGGGAGGGAGGCAAACCATGAGAGACTCTTAAATACTGAGAATAAACTGAGGGTTAATGGGGGTGTGAGAGGGAAAATAGGTGATGGGCATGAAGGAGGAAACTTGTTGGGATGAGCACTGGGTGTTATATTGAAACCAACTTGACAATAAACTATAAAAAATAAATAAATAAATAAAAATTTAAAAATAAGAAAAAAGTGGTGAGAGTGGACATCTTTGTCTTGTTGCTGAACTTAGGGGAAAAACTCTGTTTTTTCCCATTAAGGATTATGTTAGCTGCGAGTTTTTCATATATGGCCTTTATTATGTTGAGGTATGTTACTTCTAAACCTGCTTTGTTGAGGGTTTTTATCCTGAACGGATGTTGTACTTTGTCACATGCTTTTTCTGTATCTATTGAAACGATCATATGGTTCTTTTCTTTATTCATGTGATGTATCACATTGATTGATTTGCAAATATTGAACCCTCCCCCCCCCTGCAACCCAGGAATAAATCCCACTTGAGCATGGTGAATGATTTTTTTAGTGTATTGTTGGATTCAGTTTGCTAGTATTTTATTGAGGATTTTTGAAGTTTTCCTTCTTTTTTAACTTTTCAAATAGTTTGAAAATGGGTATTAACTCTTCTTTAAATGTTTGGAAGAATTCATCTGGTCCTGAATTTTTGTTTATTGGAAGTTTTTTTTATTACTGATTTAATTTCTTTGCTCGTTATTGGTCTGTTTAAATTTTCTATTCCTGTTTCACTTTTGGTAGTTTATATGTTTCTAGGAATTTATCCATTTTTTCTAGATTGTCCAATTTGTTGGCATATAGTTTTTTATAGTATTTGTGTTTCTGTGGTGTTGGTTGTTATTTCTCCATTCTCATTTGTGATTTTACTTATTTTAGTTCCTGCTTCTTTTTTTCTTGGTAAGTCTGGTTAGAGATTTATTAATTTTATGAGTTTATCAAAGAACCAGCTCTTGATTTCATTGAACTGTCATATTTTTTTCATTTTTATATAATTTGTTTCTGCTCTAATATTTATTATTTCCTTCTGCTGGTTTTAGGTTTTGTTTGTTCTTTTTCTAGCTCCTATATGTATAAGATTAGGTTGTTTATTTGAAATTTCTGTTGTTTCTTGAGATAAGCCTGTATTGCTATAAACTGCCCTCTTAGAACTGCTTTTGCTGTTTCCCAAAGGTTTTGGACCATTGTGTCTTCATTTTCACTTGTTTCCACATACTTTTTTTTTCTTTTATTTCCTGGTTGACGCATTCATTGTTTAGTATTTACCTCCATGTATTTATTGTTGTCTTTCCAGATTTTTCTTGTGGTTGACTTCTAGATTCATAGTGTTGTGGGCAGAAAAGATGCATGGTATGACTTTGATTTTTTTGAATTTATTGAAGCTTGTACTGTGGGCTAATATGTGATCTCTTCTGGAAAATGTTCCATGTGCACTTGAAAAGAGTGTGTAGTCTGATGTTTTAGGATGGGAAGTTCTGAATATATCTATTAAATCTATCTAGTTCAGTGTGTCATTCAAAGCCATTGTTTCCTTATTGATTTTCTGTTTAGGTGATCTAACCATTGATAGAAGTGGAGTGTTAAAGTCTCTACTATTATTGCATTATTATCGATTAATTCCTTTATATTTGTTACTGTTTTTATGCATTTGGTTGCTACTGTGTTGGGTGCACAAATATTTACAATTGTTATATCATGTTGAATTGTCTCCTTTATTATTATATACTAATACAGTATTTTGTCTCTTGTTAGAGCCTTTCTTTTAGAGTCTATTTTGTCTAGTATAAGTATTATTACTCTGGCTTTCTTTTGACATCCATTTGCATGATAGATGTTTCTCCATCCCCTTTCTTTCAATCTGCAGGTGTCTCTAGGTCTAAAATGAGTTTCTTTTAGGCAGTTATATAGATGTGTCTTGTTTTTTAATCCATTCTCTTGCTCTGTGTCTTTTGATTGGAGTATTTAGCCATTTATAATCAAAGTAATTATTGATAAATGTGTATTTATTGTCACTTAATTATATTTTTTGTGGTTGTTTCTGAAGATTTTCTCTCAGCCTTTCTTCTCTTTCTCTCCTTCATGGTTTGCTGGTTTTCTTCAGTGAATATTTGTGTTCTTTTCTCTTTATTCTTTACATATTTATTGGGTTTTGATATATGGTTACCATTAGTTTTATATATAAGCACATCTGCATATAGCAGTCCATATTAAGTTAATGGTTTAAGTGTGAACCCATTCTTTACTTCTCTCCTCACCATGTTTTAGGTATATGTTGTCACATTTTATATCCCTTTATTTTGTGGGTTCCTTGACTGATTTTCTTATAGAAATACTTATTTTTACTACTTTGGTGTTTCCTACCTTCATACTATCATTTTTTATCTTTTCCTTTCCACTCAAAGAGTCTCCTTAAATATTTCTTGCAAGGCTGGTTTAGAAATTATGACTCCTTTAGTTTTTGTTTCTATGGAAAACCCTTTATCTCTCCTTCAATTCTGAATGATAGTCTTGCTAGATAGAATATTCTTGGCTGCACAGACAGAGATCCAGCAAAAAAAGAGAACTATAGGCCAATATCCTTGATGAATACGGATGCAAAAATTCTCAACAAGATCCTTGCAAATCGAATCCAGCAGCATATCAAAAGAATCATCCACCAAGATCAAGTGGGATTCATTCCTGGGTTACAGGGCTGGTTCAACATTCGCAAAACAATCAATGTGATACATCATATCAATAAAAGAAAAGATAAAAACCATATGATCCTGTCAATAGACGCAGAAAAAGCATTTGACAAAATACAGCATCCCTTCTTAATAAAGACTCTCGAGAAAGTTGGGATAGAAGGAACCTACTTAAACATCATCAAAGCCATCTATGAGAAGCCTTCAGCTAACATCATCCTC
Source organism: Hyaena hyaena (assembly GCF_003009895.1). Taxonomy (NCBI): domain Eukaryota; kingdom Metazoa; phylum Chordata; class Mammalia; order Carnivora; family Hyaenidae; genus Hyaena; species Hyaena hyaena. The sequence continues at coordinate 23,908 of NW_024082772.1, read as the reverse complement.
AACGGGGAAAAACTGAGAGCTCTCCCCCTGAGATCAGGAACACGACAGGGATG
>NW_024082772.1:16202-22026 GCF_003009895.1 Hyaena hyaena | reverse complement strand
CAAGGGGGAGAAGAAGGGGGGAAATGGTGGGGGAAAGGGAGAGAGGCAAACCATGAGAGACTCTTGAATGCTGACAAAAACTGAGGACTGATGGATGTGGGGGGGGAGGGGGGGATGGGCATGGAGGAGGGCACTTTGGGGATGAGCACTGAGTGTTATGTAGAAACTAATTTGACAATAAACTATTTGAAAAAAAAAAAAAAAAAGAATATTCTTGGCTGCAGATTTTTCCCATTCAGCACTTTGAAGAGAATGACTTTTTTGAAGTAAGCCCTATGCCCAATGTGAGACTTGAACTCATGACCCTGAGATCAAGAGTCACATACTCCTCAATTGAGCCAGCCAGGTACCCCCCACTCTACCATTCAGCACTTCGAATATATCATGCCATTCCCTCTGGCTTGGAAAGTTTCTGCTGAAAAATCCCCTGCTAGCCTTATGGGGTTTCTCTTGTAAGTTACTGTCTTCTTTTTTCTTGCTACTTGAAAATTTTTTTATCACCGTATTTTGCCAATTTAATTTAAGCAATATGTCTTCGTGTGGATCTGCTTTTGTTGACTTTGTTGCGGGTTCTCCTTGCTTCCTGGATCTGGATATCTATTTCCTTCCCCATATTAGGGAAATTTTCACCTATTATTGCTTCAAATAAATTTTTTACTCCATTTTCACTCTCTTCTTCTGGGACTCCTGTAATATGAAATTATGTTTCATAAAGTCACTGAGTTCCCTAAGTCTGTTTTTATTTTGCATAATTCTTTTCTCTATCTTTTGCTCATCTTGATTACTTTTTATTACTGTGTCTTCTAAGTCATTAATTCATTCCTCTGCTTCTTCCAGCCTGCTATTAATTGCATCAAGCATGTTACCAGAATTATTAATTGCACTCTTCATCTCTGATTGGTTCTTTTTTTATCTCTATATTAAGAGTCTCACTGATTCTTTTCTCAAATCCAGTGAGTATCCTTATAATTGTTGTCGTAAATATTCCCATCAGGTTTGTTACTTGTATCTGTTTCCCTCAGATTTCTGACCATGGCCTTGTCCTGTTCTTTCATTTAGGATAAATTTTTCTGAATGCTCATTTTGTCTAAATCTCTGTACCTGTTTCTCTGTGTTAGAAAAGTCAGCTATATTCTGGACAGTAATTGCTTTATGAAGAAGAAGTCCTATAGTGCCCTGCAGTGTAGTGTCTTCTATTTCTCAGGGGCTAGTGCTTCCGGGAGTGTCTCCAATGTGTGCTGCATGCACTGTGCTGTTTTGTCCTCCCTGCTTTGTCCATTAAGGTAGTCATCTGCAGAGGCTCTCATTGCCTGTTGTGAGCAGTATTTTGTCCCTGGCCTGAATGTGGTGCATTTTAACAAGGTGTGCTCTAGTCTGTATGCGAAATGAGACCTGTCACCACTGCCACTGGAACCAAGGCTCCACAGAACTACCAAGTCAGGAGATGCAGTGTAAGCAAGGGATTGGGCCAGTCTTCTGGGGGGAGGTGACTCCCCACATCAGAACTGAAGCAAGCATGACTGGGAGAAGTGGTTCCACCAGAGCATGGGAGGGCAGGGCTTGGCATAAGCAAGTTATATAGTGAGTGTTGGCATTGTGTTGGTTCCCACAAGTGGCTCTGTACTTATGCTGAGGGGCAGGGGAGGGAAGTGGCACAAGCCAGTTCTTTTACATCTCTCTGGGGTGCACTCCAAGATGAGTGAATAACCTCCCCACTGTTGTACCCCAGGTGCTCTTCAGATCCACACTGTATGTCCATGGGTTGTTTCCATGCCTTCTCTCCAAGAGCAGTGCAGTGCCTTCCAGGCTATATTCAGCCACTCCTGCTGACGTTTAAGGACTGCTTGTTTCAAGAATTCACAAAATTTGAAATTTAGGCCCTCTTGCTTTCCAACCCAATTGCTGTGGGAGTTCATTTTCCCTGTGTGCTCCCCTGCATGCTAGTCTATTTCTTGCCCTTCTCTGTGACCACAGCTCCCTTCCCACTCTAATGGCCAGAATCCATTTCTCTCCCAAATCATGTCTTAGCACTTCCTGCCTCTTTCGATGTGGCCTCTTCTTTACCTGTAGTTGTGGAGTTTTGTTCTTCCAGTCTTCAGGTTAATTTCTGGGACATTTAGAATGATTTCATAGTTATCCAGTTGTATACATGGGAAAAGGTGAGCCTATAGGTACTCCTACTCCACCATCTTCCAATTCCACACTGCCATGAGATGATCTTACAACTAAACTACAGCTCTAGCTTTCAGATTAGTTGATAGAGAAAAATGAGTCTGTCTGTAATTCTGAGAGGAGAACTAAGGAGTAGAGCATATATCCCTTTGATATGTTGTATGAATTCATGAAAAATGAATGGGGAATGCTGAATACTATGTTCAAACAGTTAATGTTTATTTACTGAGACTGACATAAAAAAAAGAAAACAAAAAACAAAATTTTTCTACCTCCTAATCTTCCTGAGCTCACCTGTCACAAGCAACAGTGTTTGAAATGCTAATGTGCTTTGTAGCTATTTTAAAGAAGGAGAAGCGGCATAATCCTGGGAAGCTGGGATCCAGGGACTTCCTTATAAATTATCCTCATCTTTTCTCAAGCTCATTCTGCCCAACACTATGGCCTCCCAGTAGGCTCCAGAAGATGAAAGATAGTATTTCACAGAATCATGGCATTTTAGAGCTGAAAGAGTCCCAATCTGTTTCATTTCCAAATTCTTATTTTTCTCCCTTGAAACCCAAAGTGGTCAACAAATTTAGTTACAGTCACACAGCTTATTTGGGGTTAGACTTAGGTAGCAGCTCAGGTCTCTAGACTTACAGGCCAGCACCTAAAAACATTTTCAGGCTTCTTTAAATGAAATATGAAAGCCTAGTGATTTCGCGGCTGTGAAGTTTGGTGGCTCTGAGAGACTTTGGATGTGATAGGATGGCATTCTTAAAGCTGGTTAGGGAAACCAGATCAGTGCTTTTCTACTGAAAAGAATATTGGGGGGGGGGGAAGGGGTGTGTGTGTGTCTCTGTCAGCTAAGTGTCTGACTCTTGATTTCAGCTTATGTTATGATCTCACGGTTCTCTCTCTCCCTCTCTCTCTGCCCCTCCCATGCTCATGTGTTCTCTCTCTCTCTCACTCTCTTGAAAGGTAGGGAGGGAGGGAGGGAGGGAGGGAGGAAATGGAATTTGGGATGTGTCCTAGGTAGCTGGAATTGAGACAGTGGGTCCCTATAAGTGGCTTATAAGGAGACAGACCTTAGCTTCTTGCCTAAAGCCATGGGCCAGAAGGGACTGTCCATTCTGTGGAAGGGTCCATTCACTGGCCAGGGAATGGGGCACAAAAATTGGATGGCCCAAATGGATATTGGGTAAAAAAAAGAGTCATCCTTGAAAAAAATCAGAGTCCCAACCTGAATCAGACCTAGAGGTGTAGGGCCCAAATTTATACTACCTGTCAGGTGCAGATGCCCCAAGCCAAGAAAACTAATATGAAAACTGTTCCAAGGACTGGAAAAAAATATCCTCACAGCCTCTCCATTAAGATAACTTTTCAACTCAGGACACCAGGAAGAGTCTTACAAAAGGCAGTTCTCACTGGACATGTGCTCACAGAAAACAACAACAAAACTATTTGCATATAAAGAACCAAGAACCTACAGATAATAGAGCAATCTGAAAGTAATTTAGAAATAAGTGTACTTTAAATGTTCAAGAAGTAAAGGAACAAAGAAGTCTTATATGAACAGGATATTAGGAAGGATGTTCTTCCTAATGTTTGAGGGGTATTTACTTCAAACATAATGTTTCTGAGACTGATTTTATAAGCAAATCACAGTTTTGAGCCTAGGGAATAGTCCTTGATGTGGTAATTTTCCCCCTTTTAAGTAGTTTTTGCCTTTTCCTAGCTTTATTGGAAGTGATGAATGAATACAGTTCAGCTTCTAAAATCATGCCTCACTCCCCTAAGAGTGACTTTCTGTATAGACTGCCATTATCATTGCCTGGTTCTGGTAGGAATCGGTCCTCCATTATCATCTCCTCCATGTCCCAGGTGTGTTTCATCTCTGATTTATTCAGACTTTACCAACTCAGGCACTATTATAGACTGACACTATGAAGCTACTAAAGTGTCAGGCTACCCTCCACATTTGTTTACTTGACTCAAGTTTTTTGTATGTTCTTTTAAGAGATCAAGACAGTCCTATCTGGATAGAAACTAGAAACATAAAGAATTATCCATGAGTGCCTTCATAGTAGCACATTCTTTTTAAAATATTCAAAGGCCCTACTAAGAAGATGCAGAAAAAGTCCCATTATTGATTTAAGTTAAGATTTTCTCTGAAGACTGGACAAATGTATAGAAAGCACCTGTTTTGATTATGTGTAGATGCATCCATTCCCAGGACAGAGAAAGAACATCTTTAAAAACTAGAAGATTTCGAAAAAAAACCTTGGAAAATTTAGTTTGCAAGTGAATCTTTTTTTTCTTTTTAAAATACGTTTTATCTTTCCAAATGAAATTTAGCATCAATTAATAAATATTTTAAATATTAAATCATATACCCTGATAAACAGAGAAATATTACCTTCTGTTCTTTGGGAAACATACCAGAAGGCTATTGTAAAAATAATTTCTTTTTCTTTTCTATTTTCTTGTTCTTTTCTATATTCTTTCCTTTAAAAAACACTTTTTCAGTATAATTTATGAAAAAACCAGACTGTTCTTTAAGAATGTCTTAGTAGAAAAAAAAAAGAAAAACAAAACAAACAAAAAAAGAATGTCTTAGTAGAGATAATGAAATTCCATTTCTCCTCCAATGAAGTATAAAAATTGAGTCCTCCAAACAGAAAGCAAAGTTTACTGATAGGTTCCCTGTGTATAGGACCCACTGTCTTCTTTCCCATTCTGTGAATCCTATCCAATCCTTAGTAGTCTTCTCTTAGATAATCCACAACCTGCATGCTATATTTGAACACGTGCAGTTTTGTCATTTTCTAGCCCATGACTTTGCCTAAGCAGAGACCCATTCAGCCTTAATTTGGTATTTTTAGCTGCTCCCTCATTCAAGAGTTACAAAATTGTTTCTGTCAGAGACTGTCTTCATAACATTTAGTGAGAACTAGGTTAGTATTACCAGGTTTTCCCGTAAGTGATGTCTTTCCTGAAACTTTAAGATACCTTTAAAGGTCCTCCATACTTCATTTTTATTTTCTCCAAGAAAACAGTAATAGATGGGGGAAAAAAGTTAAAAGCTATAGTGTCCTGGCTTTATTTTATATGAAAGCATTTAATTTTTCTATAGGGAAAACCTTTTCTTCAGTCCTTTAAAATTCTTGAGATCTATGCTTTCTTTAATCAGATGAATTATATGGCATTTTATAAGGTTCTCTGCAATCCTTATCAGATAACTTTTCTACTACTGTAATATATTTTTCCTTCTTGTCTAGAATACAAGATGATTCTACGACCTCAGTCAGTCTTATTGCTAATGACCAATATTCATTAAAGCTTATATAAGCTTTAGTTGATGATGGTCTTTCTGCAAAGAAAAAGAATGTGTTTTTCCCTCTATCTTTTCTATAGAAGTATGGAGAAGTAAATGAAACTTAAATCTACCCAGCGAACAAGTCTCCTCTTCATCATCCTATCCATTTTACTTCCTAAAGAAATGTCAAGGGCTGCCTGGGTGGCTAAGTCAGTTAAGCATGCAACTCTTGATTTCAGCTCAGGTCATGATCTCACAGTTCATGAATTCAAGCTCTGCCTGGGTCTCTGTGCTGACAGAGCAGAGCCTGCTTGGGATTCATTCATTCTCTCTCTCTCTCTCTCTCTCTCT
>NW_024082772.1:0-15428 GCF_003009895.1 Hyaena hyaena | reverse complement strand
TTTTTTTTTTTTTTTTTTTTTTTTTTTTTTTTAATGTCTAGAGGGCTCTTCCCTCCCTCCCCCTTTCACTTAGGTATCTTCTATACTTCCTTTATGTTAGATCACTTCCTCAGAAGCCTTCCCCAAACCCCAGACTAGGTCAGATCTCCCTCATTATTGCTCTCCTATTGTCATTGCCATTTTCTTTTATAACACTTACATAGTAGATTAGAGGATTTGTAGATTTGTGGATTATTACTGTGAATTCAAAGACAGAAGGGATTATGCCACTTTGCTTTTTATTCTCTCTGAAGATACAAGCACAGTACCTGGCAAAATAGGTGCTCAATAAATATTTTTGAATAAATAAATAAATAAATAAATAAATGCCTCTTATATATAGCATATGATAAATACATGAAAATGAGCCCATCCACAACCCACTGTGTCTGACCAGGATTAGCTCCAGCCTTAACTTTACTGAACCTCTCTGCTCCATTAAAATAGCATATATTTTGTGTATGGTTTGAATCTTTATATTATCAGTAATTACTTTGTTTCATATGTCAGGGTGAAAATTGTCAAGAGACTTGAGTATCAGAGCAGAAAGATGGAGTAGCACAAACCAAGGAGTATTGAAAGAGAGTCATGACCAGGTTCTAATTAAAATCAGAGGCAAGAGGGACATCTGGGTGGCTCAGTCATTTGGACCTCCGACTTCAGCTCAGGTCATGATCTCGCAGTTCGTGGGTTCAAGCCCCATGTCAGCCTCTGTGCCTGGAGCCTGCTTCAGATTCTTTGTCTCCCTCTCTCTTTCTCTCTCTGCCTCTCCTGCACTTGCATTCTGTCTCTTTCTCTCTCAAAAATAAATACACATTAAAAATTATTTTTAATCAGAGGCAAGAAAGCATTTAAGGGACCAGATAACTTCAGTGGTGGCTGAAGAAGTATTAGGAAGTGAATAGGGAAATGTTAAAGACTTAATGGGGAAACAGAAGAGATAGAGATAATGAATTATTTTCACTAATACTAACTCCTCCTAAAGAGAGACATTTGTTTTTCCAATAGCAGTGATCTAAAGATTATCTCTTATACCCAACAAGCATTGTCCATCATTTTCTGAAGGACTTCTGCAAGAATGGCAGAGAGAGTTCTCTATTACAGGAGCTGAGATAGTAGAGATCCTAGTTACAGTTAAGCAGAGGCAGGTTTTATTGACTTAAAGAAGCACTTAAGTGTTAAGTGTAGTGAATTAGCTTTGATTTTTTTTGGAAACATACTTTGTAGGGTTTGAATACCTTATTAAAAGCAATATGATACTACATGAAAAGAGTAAACAAGCATCTTGGGAAATCATGCTTATAACCAATTAAATTTATAGACTAGTATTTCAGAGTGGCAACGGGAGGAATTCAAATGGAACATCTGGGATTCTGAGCAGTGCATTGGAGTTGGAATTCAACCATAATCTGACATCTTCTGGTTCCTTTACCCTAAATACTCTTTTCTTCAGTTGGAATTGGTCTTGTTCTTCAAGTCCTGATTTTCAAATCATTGCCCAACACCTGTGTTATTTTTGAATAAGGAATATTCTGCCTTATCTCACTATTTGACCATACTTGGACATTTTTCAGGTTTATTTGACATTTGTAAAGAACAGTGGGTATAAGTGAGCAGAGATCACTCCATAAATCCTTAGTGAAATAGAAAATACACAAAAATATTCAGAGCTTCTCTACTAATGCCTCATGAAAATCCATTTGGACTTTCTGGACTACAGAAAAGGAAATAATCCAATAGTTTTGTGTGTTGCTGCCTAGGTTTCCTTCTAGTCATTAATGGTAGCGATGTTTGTTTACAGACTCCTCATCTTCTCCCCAACCCCTTCCCAATCCATGAAGAATAAACTATTTTGAATGAGGAAGAATCCTATCTCTTTTAAGCCATAGAAGGTTGAGTTTAAGTCCTTTGCCTCAACAAGTGACTCTGGTCTACTCCTCCTCTTGAGAATAAAATCCAAATCATTATGGGCCAATATGTACCTATAAAGTCCAGAACTATAGGAGCCACATGAACATGTCATGTAAGCAAATTGAACCCCTTGTGTAAGTAGTTTCTATAGTGCCAAATGATAGTGTATTGCCCTCAAAGGCAAATGCTTATTCATTGGCAATTTGGGGAATAGTACTTTGCCGATATGGTTCCATCTTCCTTTACATGCAGAAATCCATGTTATTCAATAGAGTGAGGACTAAAGAACTTTTTGTTTTGAAAGTAGGAAATGTTGACATATATTTTATCTAAAAACCAAGGATAGTTTTAAAAAACTTAGTATAAAATAACACAGATACAGAAAATCATGTAAGCCAAATATGGCTTAATAAAGTATTTTAAGTGAAAACTACAACTATGGACTGTTTGTCTCCCCCAGAATTTGTATATTAAAGTCCTAATCCCCTGTATGAGGTATTTGAAGGTGGAGCTTTTGGGGGGTAGTTAGGTCATGAGGGTGGAGCCTCCATAAGTGGGTTTAGTGCCCTTATAAGAAGAGATACAAAGAGAATCTCTCTCTATCTCTCTCTCTCTCTCTCTCTCTCTATCTCTCTCTCTCTCTCTCTATCTCTCTCTCTCTCTCTCGATCTTTCGATCTCTCAATCTCTCGATCTCTCTCTCTCCCCTCACCCCACAGTATCAGGACACAGCAGGAAGATAGCCATCTGTAAACCAGTAAGAGAATTCTCACCAGAACCCAACCATCCTGGTACCCTGACCTTCAATGTCCTCTCCTCTAGAACTGTGAAATATAAATCTGTGTTGTTTAGGTCACCCAGTCTACAGTAATTTGTTAAAGCAGCCTGAAGTAAAACAGTCACCTAGATAATGAAATAGAATTTTGCCACCTAATTCACAAGCCCCATCCATGTGCCCCAGCTCAATTGTTGCCCTTTCCTTTCCCTAATTAATAACTACTGTTCTTTTATAGAAATCACTTTCTTGCATTTTTCTTTTTGTAATTTTATCACCAAAGTGTAATTTTATATACCAAAGTGTAGTCTTGTCCATTTTTCCTAGTATATTTTAAATCGTTCAATTAATTTCTAATTAACTTATGATTCTTCAAAGAAAACCTATTGTATAAAAGAGAGCATACCTGAAGTCTACTTATCATTCTCATTGTAATAAAGGCATTTGTGGATGGGGACTTGTGTTACCCTTACTCTTGAAGTTCATGGAGAATAGCCTATACAGTTTGCTTTTCTTACTTGTGTAGACATGTTAAGGCCATCCCCAATATGTATCAGTGGTTATCTCCAACAAAAAAAGGGACAGCACTGAAGAAGAAAATCTTAAGGGACAAAAGAATACATCTTCAGCTATATATTATTATTAAGTGTGGCAGTGTGAGGATGGAAAGAGAAAAGGAGGAAAAACAGATAGTGTCATATCCTACAAGCTCTCAGTTTGCTTAGATTCTCTGAATTCTAGAAAACCTAAATCTCCCAGAAAGAGTAAATGGTAGATGAGAGATAGGATTAAGAGTCAGGATACAGTCATTGCAAACATTCCCCTACCCCATCTCAAAGGGAGATTATCAATATAAGTTATGCAGAAAAAAATAAGTATCACTGAATGGGTAGTTTGAATAGGGCTAATGATATAAAGGATGGTCTCTAACTTCAGTTGGGATCATCTAAAAGTTTTAAAATGGAATTTGCTGTAATAATAAATATCATTTTCCACAGGCCTTTGAAAGTACAGGAACTTCCCCAATTTACATATAGATTTAGATACAAGCTTAGAATATCCTAAATTGGTTCATAGAAACCTAGAATATATTTTTCCAGATAAATAATATCATACATGATGTTGATATATTTAGGTTAGTCCATAAAATATCATTTAACTCATGGTACAACTGATGAACTGTGTTTTTGTAATGAAAACCAGAAACACAAGAGTTACAGTAGAGTGTAAAAATTAAACTCAGTATTAAATAATTGAGTAATAGTTGAATAATAATACAGTTTTTAAAATTTTGAATGTAAAAAAAATAAATTTTTGAATGTGGTATTTAATGACCATAATCACCATATCAGTGGCTAATGTAAAAGTTAATGGAAAGCTTTATAGTGCTTTTGAAGTTAGTTTTTTAATATTTTCAGGGGGTTTATACATAACTCACTAATATTTTATTTGTCCTTGCTTCAAGGTATATCGTTTTCATGTTCATTGAAACCGGTATGTAACTAGGTCTGCTCTTATGTACGTTAGTTCTAATTTGGTACATTTTTGCATTTACAAGTTGAATGAAGAGAGAGAGGGAGAAAGGAAAAGATGATAAAAATATTTTGAGTTGGAAAAAACTGTATGAGGAGATAGGAAGATTAAAAAATATGTGTAGAAATTGTGGATTATTTTTATTTTCTTTTATTAATCTTTTAACAGTAAATGTGATTTACTTTCATAATGAAAAAAATTAACTTTTTAAGAATATATAGAATGAGGAAAGCATTGCCTTTGTTGGTATGAACTAAATTGGAGTCAGGAAGAAGGGACATCCCTTTGTAGGGGCAATTGTAGCTATAGAAGTGGATGGGAAATCCCAGAAAGACTTGATAAAACAAGGAAATAGATTAGAAGAAGAAACCCCAGCATTTAAGGGATGGAAAAGAGAAAGAGTCTGAGATAGTAGACTGGAGACCCACCAGAGAGAATGGTATCTTCCAAGCCAACATAGACAAGTTTTTAAAAAGGAGGTTATTGGGGTTCCTGGGTGGCTCAGTTGGTTGCATGTTCACCTTTGGCCCAGGTCATGATCTGGCCATTCGTGAGTTCGAGCCTGGCGTCAGGCTCTGTGCAGCCAGCGTGGAGCCTGCAGTCTGCTTCAGATTCTGTGTCTCCCTCTCTCTCTGCTCCTTCCCTACTCGGGCTCGCTCACTCTCTCAGTCTCTCTCTCTCAGTCAATAAATAAATAAATATTTTAAAAAAATTTTTTAAGGAAGTTGTTTTCCATGTGTCAGTCCACAGAGATGAGGTGAGATGAGGAGAGGCCAAATGTGCTCATTGTCATGGCCAAGAAAGACCAATTCCATTTCCCCCATGCTCCCAGGACTCTCCCAGTTGATTCTTGGGAGGGAAAGGCTCTTCCTGCTAACTTGTAATATTGTGGGCACTGACAAGAACGAAAGTGCCTGTTAGGTAAGATCCCTTCCTTCATAAGAGAGAACCTTATCATTACAGGCCCACATCACTGTACACAACAATCATAAATTTCTTATAATAAAACCAATCATGTATCCACTGCCAGGAGGACCATTTTCTCACACATACAATGGCCAGAATCACAGATACTTTTCTCTCCAAAGATAGTTTAGAAAGAATGTGATGAAACAATGATATATGAATCAGGGGAATGGCAGCCTACAACACCTAGGAGAGATTGTGAGTCCATTTCCAGACCATTTAATTTGTTTTGCTGATCTTTTTTTCCTTTTTGTCAATATCATGCTGTCCTGATTACTGTAGCTTTATAATAATTTATGAAATTAGGTAGTATTAGTCCTCCAAATTTGTCCTTCTTTGCAAAATTGTTCTGCCTCTTCTAACGTCTTTTGTATTGCACCTGAATTTTAGAATGGGCTTATTAATTTCTTCAAAAAAACTTGCTGCGATTTTGACACTGCACTCAATCTACAAATCTATTTGAGAACTACTTTCTTAACAACACTGAGTCTTGAAATCCATGAATACAGTATATCTCTCCATTTGTTTACTAACTCTCAGCAACACTGTATGGCTTTCAGTGTTAGAGTTTTTAATATTGCTAATCACTTGCATGTGAAATGGTGTCTAATTGTGTCTTTAGTGCAGGTCCATGATCACCCCTGAGATCAAGCATCTTGTGAATGGTTTTTGGCCCTTGAGGTTTCCTCTGCATTGCTTTCATAATGAACCTGCATTTTATTTACCAAGAATATCTCTGTTCAGGTGATTTTATGGTCTCCTGTTTTTCATCTGTTTTTTTGTTTCTATTGGTAGTCAAAATTTTTCTTCTTATTTAGCTCTTGGATTCAGAAATAGTAACTTAGACTTTGAGGCAAATACCTTTACATATTTTTATTCCTTGTTAAGTTTATCCTCTCTTACTTTCTGCCAGTAGGAAGTTCTGCTCTTTCTCATGTGCCCTGCCATATTGCAGTTTAGATATCTTTTGAGAACTCAGATTTGAAAGCAAAGCGTGAGGTCACTTCACTTGTCATTGTTCCTTGGGCGATGCCCAGTTTATCTCTTTGCTCAGCTAATCTGCTCTTATTTCTCATGGTTCACTGCTGCGGACATTCTGCAATTCTGTTCCAACTGAGCACATTAAAAGAGAGAGATAATTCCTGCATCACTGAGCAGAACTTGGGTAGCCTGGGGTTCTCACCTTTGAGGCAGCAAGCACCTTGGCAGATTGCTCAGCAGCTCTGGGAGACAGTTGTCAGATGGCACAAGAGCCTAAGTCATTGTTCTATGAACTTGCTTTAAGCAATGAAAGGGATCTTCACATCACCATTTCTCAAGAAAAATTTTGACTTAAAAAGTAGACCTTTAATGTCTCTTGGCTACAAAGTAGGCTTTCTGTGATTTCTATATGACTCTGGTTGTGTCTTCTAGAATATTCTTTATGTGTGTTAGAATTTGTAAATAGTTAAATTTTGCTTTTCAATACTTCAAACATTTGTTGAATACATTCTGTATGCCAATCGCATATCAGAAACCTGAACTCTCAAGATAAAGAAGGTATGTCCCTTCCCCTGAAAAGCTTACAGATGCCAAAATGTAGGTAGGAGTTAATTAACTCCCATGCTTTCTCAAAGAAACAAAGAAAAGGGAAGGTGAAGGTAGGGCAGGACTACTCTAAGGCACAAAAAGCAAGCAGTGTTTACTGATGGAAACTTGGCCAGGAGGATAAAGCTACAAAATTAAATGAATACCTGCAACATGTGACTTCTGGACAACTGGACAAGAGACCAAAAAGACAACGATGTTAAAATAGTTGGGGAGAGGGAAGGAGGCAAACCATGAGAGACTCTTGAATGCTGAGAACAAACTGAGGGCTGATGGGGGTGGGGAGAGGAAAAGATGATGGGCATGGAGGAGGGCACTTGTTTGGATGAGCACTGGGTATTATATGGAAACCAACTTGACAATAAACTATTTAAGAAAAAAAAAGTTGGCAATCAGAGATTTCTGTGCTCCCAGACCCTTGCTCATGCTGTTCTCTTCCTAGAATGCTTTCCATGACTTCTCACTCAGCCGACTCCTATTCATCCTTAGGGAAATATCTTAGTTTATTTCCTATGTCAGGGCTTTCCTCTGTACCTCCATTTTGACTAGGGGAACATCTTATGAGCTTTCATCACAGTATAACATACACCCTTACTGTTCCACTTCTTGTACTGCATTAAAAATGCCTTTGTCTCTTCCCAGTAGACTACATGTGTATCTTGCTCACCATTGTATACATTGTGTCTAGAACTGTATAAAGCATGCTTAATAAATATCTGATGAATAAATGAATAAACAATGAACTATCTGCTAAGTAAATGAACAAACATGGGGCAGAAAAGGGGGGTGGTTAGCCTAGAGAAAGAAAAGGCCTAAAGAATTCTGAAGCTAGAGAAATAAGTATTGTTGGACAGAATGTGACTGTGATTGGAGAAGTGTCTTATTTTTGTTGTGCTACTGATTGCAGTTGGCCCCAGTCCCTTCCATAGTTCAGGTTAAAGTCTTAACGCAAATTATCAAAAATTGATTATGTGCCTAGTTGTGTTTTAGGTATCATGGGAATTATGGTCTTTGCCCATAGAGCACTTACAGGTCAAACTAGTGCCTCTGTTGTTGTCTAAGTGAAAGGACTACTGGGAAGGGAAAAAGAAAAAACAACAACAACAACCAGGGTCAGGACATAGATCTCCCCTCTAGATTGAGCTGGTCTATTAAGCAACACCTTTCAGAAATGGCTGTTCAAATGGCTGTAAGTCAGACTCCTCCAAGTGATGACTCCTCATCTTAGTGAAGTGCCTAATTCAAAGCTAAAATCACCATTGCTCTGACTGTTTCCTTGTTCAGATGTGGAGTAACCTACAAAAAAGTTAATTTGATGTATTTCAGCGGAAGCTTAACATACTGAACTGGTAGGCTAATACCAACAAAAGAGAAGTATAGTAGGTAGGCATAATAAGGCCTGCATTTAGTTTCAGCAGTTAATTGCACAAGTAGAAGATGAGGGAGGCCTGGCTTAGTAAAGGAATGCTTGAAATGGAGTTTTAGATATTTACAAGTTGAACAAGACCAACAATATAAATTTCTCTAAAACCAAATACAGGTTTAGGTTGCATTAAAGGAAATATAACATTCAGATCAAGATTTAGTAGCTTTACTATATATTATAAAGCGATAATATATTTGGAGTATCATGTTCAGTACCATCTTCTGGGTTAAAAATCATTCACAAACCAGAGCATAACAAGGGACATTGACCATTGACCAAGATTTAGAAATAAGTCATGTGAAGATCCAGTCATAAGAATTAGGATTCAGCCGGGGGAAGGGAAGACTTAGACGACATGGCATAGGAAGTATTAAGTATTGAAGGGCAGTTATGTGGAAGCCTGAGTGGAGGATATCTCAGTTTCTTCAGAAACACAACCAGGATCAGTGGGTAAAAGGTACAAGAAGACATTTCTTTTTTTTTTTTTTTTTAAATTTACATCCGAGTTAGCATATAATGCAACAATGATTTCAGGAGTAGATTCCTTAATGTCCCTCACCCATTTAGCCCATCCCCCCTCCCACAACCCCTCCAGTAGCCCTCTGTTTGTTCTCCATATTTAAGAATCTCTCATGTTTTTGGAAAGAGACTAAGTGTCCATCAACAGATGAATGGATCAAGAAGATGTGGTTTATCTATACCATGGAATACTACATGGCAATGAGAAACAACGAAATCTGGCCATGTGTAGCAACATGGATGGACCTTGAGGGTGTTATGCTGAGCGAAATAAGTCAGGCAGAGAAGGACAAATATCATATGTTTGCATGTATAGGAGGATTAGGAGGAACTTGACGGAGGACCAAGGGGGAGAAGAAGGGCGGAAATGGTGGGGGAAAGGGAGAGAGGCAAACCATGAGAGACTCTTGAATGCTGACAAAAACTGAGGACTGATGGATGTGGGGGGGAGGGGGGATGGGCATGGAGGAGGGCACTTTGGGGATGAGCACTGAGTGTTATGTAGAAACTAATTTGACAATAAACTATTTGTAAAAAAAAAAAAAAAAAAAGAATCTCTCATGTTTTGTCCCCCTCCCTGTTTTTATATTATTTTTGTTTCCCTTCCCTTATGTTCATCTGTTTTGTATCTTAAAGACCTCACATGAGTGAAGTCATATGATATTTGCCTTTCTCTGACTAATTTCGCTTAGGATAATACCCTCTAGTTCCATCTACATAGTTGGATGCAAGATTTCATTCTTTTTGATTGGCAAGTAATACTCCATTGTATGTATGTATGTGTGTATATACATCTTTCTTATCCATTCATCCATCGATGGACATTTGGGCTCTTTCCATACTTTGGCTTTTGTTGATAGTGCTGTTATAAAAATTGGGGTACATGTGCCCCTTTGAAAAAGCACACCTGTATCCCTTGGATAAATACCTACTAGTGCAATTGCTGGGTCATAAGGTAGTTCTATTTTTAATTTTTTGAGGAAACTCCATACTGTTTCCAGAGTGGCTGCGCCAGTTTGCATTCCTACCAGCAGTGCAAAAGAGATCCTCTGTCTCCACATCCTCGCCAACATCTGTTGGTGCCTAAGTTGTTAATGTTAGCCATTCTGACAGGTGTGAAGTGGTATCTCATTGTGGTTTTGATTTGTATTTCCATGATGATGAGTGATGTTGAGTATCTTTTCATGTGTTGTTTGGCCATCTGAATGAAGAAGACATTTCTTCTTATCATTAAGAAGAACTTACCATAATCAAAGCTGTTCAACAATGGTGTGGACTATCTGTATGAGAGGGTGAGCTGTCTATCACTCAGGTAGAGACTAGAAGACCATAACCCCTAGATTAGGACTGTACAGTTGTATAGACTAGTTCACCAAGAGCACCCAACCAAGGGGAAAACTTAGGCTAATCCAGCCAGTGCTGCAGTAGCCACATCATGCATCTGGCATCAGTCACTCAGAGGAAGAGGCACTTTTTTATTGTTCTCCTAAAGGACCCCCAGATCTAGAAGATGCAGAGAGATCTCATCAGGTAGGAGATCATGTCAATAATGCTAACTCCCTGCCAATTCTTATTGTCCTTTAGTCTGTGGTCACTATATTTAATCAAAACTCAAGAAAATGAAAAAGAAAATCCAAGCAGTTTCAATTTAACCTGAAGGAGCATAATTTAATTACTTTTAAAAGTATTGTTGCAGGTATAGAGATTAAAAAAATAAAAATTTGGGGTGCCTGGGTGGCTCAGTCAGCTAAGTGTTCAACTTCCACTCAGATCATAATCTCACAGTTTGTGAGTTCCAGCCCCACCTCATGCTGTCTGCTGTCAGCACAGAGCCCTCTTCAGATCCTCTATACCCACTATGCTGACAGCTCAGAGCCCAGAGCCTGCTTCAGATTCTGTCTCCCTCTTTCTCTTCCCCTCTCCAACTCATGCTCTGTCTCTCAAAAATAGATAAATGTTGATTTAAATTAACATTAATTAAATTAATAAAAATTAACAAAAATTAAATTAATAATAACAGTAATTTTAAAATAAAATAGAAGCATTGTTATATATGAAAGTCTCCTTAGCTCCACTCCATGGGACATTCTGTGATGTGCTGCTGCTGGAGGGAATGAGCTAAATGGGGTGATCTTCCATGCTTGGTAAGCTCTCCTAGTAACCAGGGGTGAGCTCTCCTACATCTGAGGCATATTCAGTGCCTGTTATATCTTTCTTTGAAGATGAAGCACAATGAAATGTGTTCTGCTGAAAATCCTTGTATTGAAATATGAAACTTTAAAAGCAAGACATGAAATTGTACACACAACTCCATTTCAACTCTGTTGCATAGATATTTTCTTGAACAAGTCAAAATAGTAACAGAGCTACTTTCTGAGGGTTGGAGATAATGAGTGATTTTTATGTATTTTGCAAACAGAAAACAAATACTTTAAAACAATCTTTCCTTCACCTTGAAAAATAAACATTTAAAACATTTTATTTCACCACACACAGTGTAGAGAGAAAAATGTTCTTAACTACACACTACCTAAGTTGTCTATGACACTGAGCTAATGGGTTAAGTCAGTACACTAAGTTATCCCTGGTATATCTAGGTTGATTGTTGATGGGTATAGCATCCTACTGACACAAAGGATTTTGAGTTTCTAAAGAGCCTAAATTTCATCGCCCTACTCTGTCAGCAGCTTAGTCACCAATGGGATCCATGCCTTTTATGTTCTTATTTCTTTCATTGCATTACTACAATATGCTATCAAAGCAAACTGAGTGCGATTAAAATCTTTTGGGGAAAAAAAGACACCTCATTTACTGAAGAAATGCTCCTGGAAATGAGCTTCAGAAACAGACGGGGTAAAATGCATATCCAAAGAGAGTGAGTTTTCTTAGATACATGTTGAAGCAGGAGAAGGCGTAAGCTGAAAACAAACATCTGATGCAGTACTTTTGACTCCTAAGCTGTGTTCTGTCTCTGGTCCAATGCTGGAAGAGGAACATTTCAAAGACAAAGAATAGAAGCATGAAGCAGTCAGCAAGAGTAGATTGTTGGCAGTGCTGGCAGCAGATAGGGCACATGCATCAGGCCAGCAACCTGGGTCGTCTCTGAGGTTTCTGGGCCTAGAGATTTATCCTAAAAGAAATCTCCACCTGGTCCTAGTTTTAATTTTAGAATTGTCTTTATCTAGTCCATCAGTCACATTACAGTGTAGTAAATACAGAAAAATGAGTGCAGAATCCATTTTCCCCTTTTCCTTCTGCCCTTCCTTGTGGTGATTTGCATCTTGTCAAGTTCAGTTTGTGCCTCAGCCAGGACACTCTTGTGACGTTCTGTGTATGTAGCAGCCTTCTTGGACTTCAGTCTTGTGTATCATCCAGGTGCCTCACCAGCTAAAGGGCATGTTCGAATTGCTAACACTTATCCACAAGTTCCTACAGGCTCCCACTGAAAGAGGACCCTTTGATATGGGGAAGGGACAGATGTAGTTAAAGCCATTTGTCAGGTTTCATAAATGAAAAGCAGGCTGAGGAGGAGGATGCTTTTATCAGGAATCAGAAGAAATTGTGTGTGTGTGTATGTGTGTGTGTGTGTGTGTGTGTGTGTGTGTGTGTGTGTATAAAAGCATAGTTATAACCATTATAGTTCTTACCTCCAGAAAATTCTTAGGGCAAAGGGGTAATGCCATTTGTCCTTCTTTAACCAGGAAACTATCCAGTTACCTAGTGGAGGCCCTTCCTTTCCCTGCAGGTTTATCAATGGCATGTGTTCTCTTTGGAAAGTCTTAACATATTTGGTTACAGGCAATGTACAATCCTCTCAGGGCCCAGTTACAGTCATGTATTGGCTAAGATGTTTAAAATGAGCCCTTTTAAAAAAGACCTTTCAGGGGCACCTGGGTGGCTTAGTTGGTTAAGCATCAGACTTCAGCTCAGGTCATGGTCTCACTGAGGTTCCTGGGTTTGAGCCCCACATTGGGTTCTATGCTGACAGCTCAGAGCCTGGAGCCTGCTTCACATCCTGTGTCTCCATCTCTGTCTGCCCCTCCCCTACTCACACTCTGTCTCTCTCTCTCAAAAATAAAATAAAAACATTAAAAAAAATTTAAAGACCTTTCAGTATTTTTGAGTGTATATGATAATTTTCAGGAATCAAATAATTACAATATTTATATCTAGAAATTCTACATAGATTTCTACCTACATGAAAAAATTCTACCCATGAGGAAGGACTTGTTCATGTGTCTTGTTCATCATTTGTGTCTTCATAATCTCATGCAGAGTAGGTTCTGGGCATAGCAGGTGTTGAGTAAATATTTGTTGAGTGAATGGTTAAGTGAATGAATGGGATGCATATGGCTAAAAAATTCTGAGTAATTAAAGAATCAAGCAGTTTAAACCCCTCTTTGAAGTGTTTGTAAACAAACTGTATCCTTCCCTCTAAATCTCTATTAAGGCCTCTGGATACAATCCTTTAGATACAGGCCTAAATCCTAGATACAGGCCTTTACCTACAATCCTATCTTATTCTATGAAACATAAAGTAATGTGACTTTAGGCATGAACTCCAAATAAAAATACAACTTATTAGATTTTGTTAAGTGAAGATTTTTCAGTGTTTGTTTTTTCAGTTATTCACTTTCAAATTCTAGATAGACTTTTCCTCTAAGCACTGTAAGAATAAATGATAGTGTCCTTAGCCAAAGAAGTCTTTTTGCAGTTTAGGAAAGGCTTGTTAAACGCAGGAATGTATTTTTCCCTCAGAGTACGGAGAGAAAAACAATTTCCTGTAGCCAGTAAAATCACCCTGCTGCATATCCCATCCACATTCGTACACAATAGAATAACATAGATAGATACAAGACATTCTATTAAAACCACCTTTAGGACAGCCTCAAGCACCTCATGCACAATAAATGGGCTGTCATCACTTCAGCCTGGAAGAAAGAAAGATAGAGAATAGGTGTCAGGAGAACAAAAGGAATATATTTCATTTTTCACGTACCAGGGATAGCTTGAAGAAATGAAATTCCCAGGAAATTCTTCACAGAAAGGGGGTCAGTTGCTTCGCTCTTCACTTTTTCACATCTTGGTAAGAAAAGGAGGACTCTGCAAGGCAGCATGCATCCTCTTGTCTCTCCGTTAAAGTCAAAGATGGGAAATATTCCATTTGTAAGAAAGGCAACTGATTTCGAGCCCTTAAAAATATTTTCTAGGCCTTCAATTAAAAAGAATCATATTCTGATTGGGAGGGTTTGCTTCAAATAATTGGGGTGGGTGGAGTACAGGTGGGACAAGATCTCTTGTGAGTTTAGCACTCATGAAGCTGGATGACAGGCACATGGGAGTTCATTATACTATTGTCTCTACTTTTGTGTACTTTGGAAATTTTCCATTTAAAAAAACTAAAAGTGATGGACCTTCAAAGTGGAAGAAAAAAATTTTTTTGAATTAGTATGGTGAATGCATAGAGTATGAAGTCAGAAACCCAGTCATTACATGCAGTTCACAGCCCCAAAATGTACTGTGTGGCCTTGTGTTAGTTACTGCACGGTCTTCAAACCTCAGTTTCAACATCTGAAAAATGGGAAAAAATGTGAAACTTATCAAGTACATCAGGTATTATGAGGATAGTGAGTTAATATTTCTGAAAATACTATGTAACCTATAAAATTATATAAAACTATAAAGTTAAATAATTTTTAATCGAACTAAACCTATTCAAAGTTGTTTGTGCCTAATTTCCCCAAATTTGCACTTAATTAAATCAGTTCCAACCAGAACCAAGTCTATGTCTTTCTAAGTCTGTACTCTCAGAACAAAACTGAAGTAGCTTCCTCTTCTTTTCTTGTGCTTCCCTGGGTTATATGAGCTCCTCTTATGTCCCCTCCTCTGTGTTCTTTCTGCCTTCTTTCTTCCCCTTTGCAATCTTCATACAGTTTACTGCCAGAGAAATCTTCCTGGAATGCCAGTTGGATCATATGACTCCCTTGTTCAAAAACATTCCTGGAGCCCCATTGCCCTTGAGATTAATCCAGTTTATTTAAACCACCCTTCAAAGTCTCTACCATGTGGTGCCTAACCTACCTTTCAGCCACCTCACTACTGTTCATGTTCTCCAACCTTCAGCTCCCAAGCAGTAGGCTTACACAGGGTCTTTGTATCCCATTTTCTTGGAGTTCCTTTTCTCCCTGTTTGTCCACATTTTATCAACCCCTGGGAATCACCCTTTCGCCTCCAGGAAGTCTTCTTAAACCTTTCCAGACCATATAATGGCTCCTTTTTCTTAGCTTTAAACATGTTTGATTTGACAATTAATCATGCATTCCCTCATGGTATCACTTTTGTTGTTCTATTAAATGGTTAATTATCCCTACTGTTACTTTCTTCCTAGCCTGTCCAGTTTGTTTATAAGCTCTTAGAAAGCAAGACTTGTGACTTTTAGCCTCAAGGCCCAGTCTTTGCACAGAGCAGGTACTTTCACTAACATTTATGGGAAAACCATACCATAACTGAAATAGAATTTTAGTCTCTGATGGCCATACTTAGCATATTTTTTTATACTTAAAATTATCTTTATTTTTTTTAATTTTTTTTTACAAATATTTTATTGTCAAATTAGTTTCCACATAACACTCAGTGCTCATCCGCAAAGTGTCCTCCTCCATGCCCATCCCCC
>NW_024082771.1:0-93467 GCF_003009895.1 Hyaena hyaena | reverse complement strand
CTATACATCTTTCCACATATTTTGTTTCATTATATATTAAAACTTTTTTTTTAACATTTATTTATTTTTGAGAGACAGAATGAGACAGAGCGTGAATGGGAGAGGCGCAGAGAGAGGAAGACATAGAATCTGAAGCAGGCTCCTGGCTCCAAGCTGTCAGCACAGAGCCTGACATGGGGCCTAAACCCACAGACTGCAAAATCATGACCTGAGCCAAAATCTGATGCTTAACCAACTGAGCCACCCAGGCATCTCTCATTATATTTTTTCATTATGCCTATTTGCATATCTTAAATATTTCATAATGAATTTAAAAGAAGATAAAAGTCATCTCGTGCAACCTTTCAGCTGATTCCTCATGGTGTGAGATAACTCCTCGGTAACTGCTTGCTTACATGTAACCTAAGATTTGGTCCAGCGAGGGTAATCTTGGGTTATGAGAGTGACACTTTTCTCAGCCCTACCCATACTGTCCCCCTAGGCTACCAACCTGGCTCCTGCAGACCCCAACGGCAAGGCAGACCCTTACGTGGTGGTGAGTGCTGGCCGGGAGCGGCAGGACACCAAGGAGCGCTACATCCCCAAGCAGCTGAACCCCATCTTTGGGGAGTGAGGCTGGGCCCTGGGCTTGGGAATGGGAGCACCTTTACCATCTGACCCTGTGGCCCAAAGCATCCCATTCAGGCAGCTGGTGTGGTGATGGTGAGGGAATGGACAGAGGCTGCTGAGCCCCCTGAAATCCCTTCCCCCCAAAAAGACCATCTCCTGGGGCGTGGAGGTGTCCTCAGCCATTCTTCCTCTTGGCCAGGGTCCTGGAGCTCAGCATCTCTCTTCCTGCCGAGCCAGAGCTGACTGTGGCTGTGTTTGATCATGACCTCGTGGGTTCTGATGACCTCATCGGGGAGACCCACATTGATCTGGAAAACCGATTCTATAGCCACCACAGGGCGAACTGTGGGCTGGCCTCCCAGTATGACGTGTGAGTCCTACAGACCCTAAGGAGCCATTCTGAGTCTGACCAAAGACATTCAAGGTCACATTCTCATTGATGTCCCCAGATCCTTTGATTTCATAGAAGGGGACCTCCCTATGATCAGGACCTTATAGCATAGTGGTCAATACCTGGGCTTGGGATTTGGGATCCTAGAATAAGTCACTTGATCTCTCTGAGCCTCAGTTTCCTCATGTGAAAAATGGAAGTAATATCAGTTATCTCCTCCATTGGAGTGTGGGCAATACATCTTTGATTTTCTTGGTTACCATAAGTGAGGACTAATCTGTCTTGCACTGGAGTTATGAACCCGGATCACCACGTCTTCAAGGGTCCCCATCCCTGCTGCTGTGCCCACTTGTGTCCATATGCTGATTCCAACTGAAGCATCTTCCCTTTCTGCCCACAGGGACGGGTACAATGCTTGGCGTGATGCGTTCCGGCCTTCCCAGATCCTGGCTGGGCTGTGCCAACGATGTGGCCTCCCCAGCCCTGAATACCGAGCCGGGGCTGTCAAGGTGGGCAGCAAAGTCTTTCTGACATCGCCTGAGACCTCGCCCTCAGGTACCAGCCCCTCTCTGATGGACAGTCCATAGGGAGCAAGACTGTTAAGGTACAGGGGTTGCCTAGTGCCCACTCTAATGTGTCCCCCAAAAGAACCTGCCTCCTCCTGCAAGCAGAGGAGGTGAGTTTGGCTGAGTAAGGATGAGATTCTTGGATGGTGGGGAGAAAATGGTCTTTGTTGGTGAGCATGATCCCCAAAGAGTCAAAAGTGGACCCCTCAGAGCCATAGCTAATCAAGTTTCCAGAACATACGGTGGCCTACCCAGGGATTCCAAATGACAAAACATAGCTGCAGAATTGAGCTCATGCCTCATAAATGGCTGGTGGTCTTTCTCTAAACAGAGTCTATGCAAAGCCATAGCCCCTTGAATCCCACTGTCCTTCCACTTCTGGCTTTTCACTGGCGAAAGTTGTTAGAGAAGCATCTCCCCACTTTCTGTGCCTTATGGACTTGACCTCCTGGCCCATGGGCTTTGTCCAGTACAGCAGCTGCCTCAACTTTGCATTTCTGTTGAGGGTGGGGGAGGAAGGTGGAAGAATCTGGACCTGTGTGGGACCTAAGCTCATACACCTCTTCTTGCAGGTAGGGAGGGCCCCAAAGTGGCAAGTGAGGTCCCCGAGGAGGTACAGGCATTGCTGGTGCTGCGGCGTTGGCAAGAGATGCCAGAGCTTGGGATCCAGCTGGTGCCTGAGCATGTAGAAACTCGGCCCCTCTATCATCCCCGCAGCCCAGGGCTGCTGCAGGTGAGAAGCACCCAACCCCAGAACCCTGGGGTTCCCACCATCCCAGGACTCCCACCTGCTCCTGGGCCCTCAGGATGCACTTTCCCCAGGACCTCTAACTGGGCACTGCACTGCCACTTCTGATTCTGGCTCCTGATTCTGGTCCCCAGCATCCCTACTCATCTTAGACCCCCATCCTGGACTCCATTCCTCCACCGTGGCTTTGGTCCTGCAGGATCCCCACCCTTGGCCACCAAGGCTCAGACCTGGCATTCCCAATATGACCTCAACTCCAGGTCCCTAGGCTCTGGACTTTGGGAACACCAGATCTTAACTTTTGATCTCAACCGTCCATTTCCAGGGCCTTATCCTTAACCTAACCTTAGCCCCCGAACTCCCGCTTCAGACCCCACCTTCATCCTCATCCCCCAGGATCTGCCTGACTGTGCCCTCCTGACCCTAGCTCCTCTCCCCCTGGGGCAAGGCACAGCCTCTGGCCACAAGCCTATCACGGGACATGGGGACCTCAGGGAGCCCCTTCAGCCTGGTCCTGTGTTCCCAGGGATCCCTTCACATGTGGATTGACATCTTCCCCCGAGATGTGCCTGCCCCACCCCCAGTTGACATCAAGCCTCGGCAGCCAATCAGGTGAGAGTTCTGGCCGCGCCTCCCCTGGGGTAGGCACCTTTGGACTGCCAGTACAGGGCCCTCTGAAAATCTGGGCTTCAGTGAAGCAGCCAGAGGCTCCTTAGCCAGCCTTTTCAGTTAGGTGGGCCATTAAGTTCCCTTCCTTTTCATAAGCCATGGCAGTTGGGTGTCTGCCCCCTTACGAGTGGAGCTGGTCTGAGTGGAGTTCTGCATAGGCTCTATGTACTTCAGATGTTGTCAGCAATCTACACTTCCCACCTGGAGGCTCCGCTTCCCTTGGTGTCACTCTCAAGGAAGCTTCTGTGGTGTGAGGGCAAGGTGGCTGCTAACGGTACCGGGCTTACATCTTACCAACAGGACTACTTGAGCAGAAAAACAAACACCTGTTTGCCAGTAAGAGCAGGTCTCAGGGCTGACTCTCATTGGATATCAACCTTTGTGATTAGGGGGCTGTAATCTGCTGATTGGTAGCCCTGGGTGATATCCCAGGTGACGTACCCACCTCTGGAGCCAGGTAGAGGTGGATCTTCCCCACCAGAATCACATGGATTGACAGCATAGAGGTGAGGGTGGGGGTGCTCACCAACAGAAAATCATGGTGCCGTCAGCAGATGAGAAGTTGATGCTGGGCAAGAGAAAACAACAGCTACCCAGGAAAATCCATGGCTACCTGGTTGGATCAGGAAAGCTGCAGCCCCTTCTTCTGCCGCTCAGGGGCTGCATGCTCTCATCCCCGCTAGGTAGCTCTCCCTCTCCCACTTGTTGCTGCAGACTGGCTTTCTCTCCTCTGTGCCCTGAAACTTCAGCTTGCCACGTCACGCTGACTAGTGGTGGCTCCAACTCTGCATTTGATGTTACTCAAGCTTTCATTCTCCTGATTCCAAATTTATGGGAGAAACTTGTTGGCCCAGCTTTGGTCAAGAGACCATTCCCGGTGCCATCTGCTATGGTAGGGGTGGTCAGTGATAGCTGGGACTGCCCCGTATCACAGATGTCCTGACCACACAACTGGGCACATGGAGGTGCTCGAGGAAGGTCATGGCCACAGCCTAGCTGCTTCCTGCAGTAACTCTCAGGAACCCCCTCAGGAACCCCTCAAGAGTCTGAAAACTCTCTTCTGATACTGCCCCCAGCTATGAGCTCAGAGTCATCATCTGGAACACGGAGGATGTGGTTCTGGATGATGTGAACCCACTCACTGGAGAGATGTCAAGTGACATCTACGTGAAAAGGTGAGCCTGCAGGCTAGGCCGGCCAAATGGCTGAGAACCAAGGTGAGACTGCAGTCAGGGACATGGGCTTTGAGCTGAGCCACAGCCCTGTCTCCTGGGGCCTCTATGGCACCTGGAGCTGGTGAAGGGCCCCCCAGGTTGTCAGGGGTTGGTGAGCTGGGTTCTGGGTTTGGCCCTGGTGCTGAGCCCCCCCCCCGCCCCCCCCCCCCCGCCTGTACCTCTCCCCTGGCTCCAGCTGGGTAAAGGGGCTGGAGCACGACAAACAGGAGACAGACGTTCACTTCAACTCTCTGACTGGGGAGGGGAATTTTAACTGGCGCTTCGTGTTCCGCTTTGACTACTTGCCCACGGAACGGGAGGTGAGCGTCCGGCGCCGGCCTGGACCCTTCGCCCTGGAGGAGGCCGAGTTCCGGCAACCGGCCGTGCTTGTCCTGCAGGTCTGGGACTATGACCGCATCTCTGCCAACGACTTCCTTGGTAGGGCTTTGCCTCCTTCCTACCTCAACCTCTAGCCCTACTTTCTGCCCTCATTGCCAGTGCCCCCTGGCCCTTAGTTCCTTACTCTAACCCAATCCTGAGTCCTGGGTTTCAGACCCTAGGTCACTAACCTTTACTTTCTGGCCTTATTACTGAACACAGTAATGACCTTCATTCCCACCCAAAGTCCTTGACTCAGTCTTCTGACTCAGGTCACTTTGGACTCCGACACCATGGTCCCCACTTTGGCAGTCTGGTCGTTTCACCAGGGTCTGACAAACTGCTGATGTGTGGTTGTGCTCGTGTGGCCTGCAGCTGCGGCGGGACCACCACGTCCTAGTTCCTGATGCTGTGAGGCACAGTCCTGCTGTGCTCCCCGCCCCCACCCCAGGCCCAGACAAACCTTGATCTCCTCCCTAACCCGGAGAGCTCTGCACTTGCAGGATCCTTGGAGCTGCAGCTGCCAGACATGGTGCGGGGCGCCCGGGGGCCCGAGCTCTGTTCCGTGCGGCTGGCCCGCGATGGGGCAGGGCCGAGGTGCAACCTGTTTCGCTGCCGCCGCCTGCGGGGCTGGTGGCCCGTAGTGAAGCTATGGGAGGCAGAGGATGAGGAACGGGAGCAGCGGGAGGCACGAGCTGGCAAGAAGAGGCAGAGGAAGAGAAGAAAGGGCCGCCCGGAAGACCTAGCGTTCACAGACGCTGGAGGCAGCGTCCATATCCTTACGGTGGGTGCAGGGGTGCGGCCGGGGCAGGACCTGGGCAGGTGGGGGGATGAGGCCGAGCCTGAGCCCATCTAAGAGCTCGGCCTCTGTTCCCTCCTTTTTCTAGGGGAAGGTGGAGGCAGAGTTTGAGCTGCTGACCGTGGAGGAGGCGGAGAAGCGGCCAGTGGGGAAAGGGCGGAAGGAGCCTGAGCCCTTGGAGAAGCCCAAGTAAGGGGGGGTGGCACAGGAGGCTGGGCCGGAGGGAGGTGGGGTGGCCCAGGGGCTTCTTCTTCATTCTGACACCACCTCTGTCCCCACAGCCGCCCTAAAACCTCCTTCAACTGGTTTGTGAACCCGCTGAAGACCTTTGTTTTCTTCATTTGGCGCCGGTACTGGCGCATCCTGGTGCTACTGCTGCTGCTGGCATTGGTCACCATCTTCCTTCTCCTGGTCTTCTACACCATGCCCGGCCAGATCAGCCAAGTCATCTTCCGCCCCCTCCACCAGCCCCCTGACCCTAATTGACCCTGGACGCTCTTCCCCTACCAACCCCATAATTTCCACTCCTGGGGGTCCTTCTCACCAACACGACTGCTTGAGTTCACTGCTTTCTTTGAATGAACTTGACTGTGCCTCCATTCTGACACCTGAACATGGGCTGTGCATGATAATACAAGGGGCAGGAAACAGAGCTGCCCTTAGGTGGCAGGTGCTGGGGATGGGAGGATGCCACCAGGAAGAATGGGACCTGGCAGGAAGCTCAGGGCCCAGGAGTCCTGGCCTCCAAGCTGTCATGCCTTCTGAGTAGCCCTGCTTCTGACAATGGCAGGATCACTTAGTGACAGCTAAGCACTTCCATACTTCATTAGCTTGTTTATTCTTTAACTCTTGAGAGTAGGCATATTGATTAGGACACTTTTGGTTGAAGTAACAGAAATCCCAACCCTATTGGCTTAAAAAGCGATTTGGGGCGGTGGGGGGGGGGGGCTTGCATAGTTGCAATTCCCAGTGTTTAGCTGGGAGCCTGTCACAGGACTCAAAATAATGTCACTGGGACCAGTTCTCTGCCTCTGAGCTCCAGCTCATTTGCAGATAGGGTTCCCCCTTGAAACTGCAGGATGGCGGCACAAGCCTCGCATCTTCCCACGTTCACACCGAGAAGACACACCCAGACTTTCCTAGTCCTGACGGAGCCTCACCCGGGGTCACTGTGGCCAGGAGGATGGGATGTGCTGATTGAGGGCTCCCCTGAAGCTTAGGGTGGGAAGTCATACCTTCTCCCAAACACACAAGCTGAGAAGGTAGGGAGGTTCCTAGAGGAAATTCGGGATACTATTAACAAGTAGGTTAATACTTGGGTTTCTGGCTGATCAAAAAAACAAGGCTCACTACAGTCAGCAGTATCATGTTTAACTTACAGATGAGACATGTCCAAGGTCATAGAGCTTGCAGGTGAGCACATCAGAGCTGGATCTCAGGTCTGTCTGCCTCTAGAAATTGTGGTATCATCACCCTTTGCTTCCTGTCCTTTCTACTTGTCCCCCTACTATTGTCTTACCCAGACAGTCCCTGAGAATCGATCATATGAACTGACCAGCTGTCAATGTCCCTGCTTTCCTGGGCTGCAGCACGCGGTGAGGTCTTGGGCCTGGTTCTCCACATTTATTGAGGGCTATACTGGGAAGCCCTCATGAGGTCTAGAGCTGGGGTCTGAAGCCAGCCTTGCTCCAGAATGGCTACTGCTGCCTTTCCTCCATTTTTCAGTTCTGCTTCCTGCTAGAAGATGGTACAGGACCTGCCTGGACCCCTCTTAGTGCCAGGAGCCATCAGGGGCATGGCACAGAGCATGGTCAGTGAGGATGAGGGATGCAGGAGACTGAGCCCAGGGTGGCAGGGAGAAGCCTCAGCTTTAGCCATCACTGAAGAGGTGGCAAACCCCAGCCTGCACCCAGGGCCCTAGCACCACTGGGGTCAGACATTCATGAGCCTGAGGACCATGGTGGCCCCATGAAGCTCATCCTAGAAAGGTCCATCTCAGCTCTGGAGCTGAACCCAAAAGGCCCAAAGAGCACAGCAGAGGAGGGACTGAGGACAGGGCAGTGGGGTAGGTATCAGTCTGGTTTGAATAAAGCCCAATTAGCCACGGGATGTCCACGTGGGGCTCCCAGAGGGCTTCTGGCCCGATCTGTCAGTCCTGATTACCTTCAGTAAGTGGCTGTGCAGAGGTTTGTTTCTAGGCTCCAGCCAGATGCAAGAAGCACACGGAGACCAGCAAGTACTATAACAATCCATAGATTTATCAACCTGTGCTGAGACCGATGCTCCAGAGGGTCGGAGGGGTTGGAGGGGAGGCTGCGAAATGACCACAAGGCCAAAGAGAAACGGGAGATGAAGAGAATAGAAAGGGAAGAAGATAGCTACGTTGTCTTCCCAAGATCAATTTTCTTCTGGATGGCTCGAGCCGAGTGGTAGATGAGTGAATCGATGAGTCCAGCCACTGGGGAGAGAGACCAAGGCTGGCACTGGCCCAGTTGGGCCCTTGGCTGGCCCCAGAGCCTTGTCACCTGACTGACTAGGCCAACAAATCCCCTTGACCATCGAGGTGCTCCTCCTTCCCCAACCAAAAATCCGCAGGGAGCCCAGGCTTTACATTCCCCACCATGCCCCAACCCCAAACATGCCCTTGAGCTTCTAACCTGTGAACATGCCTCCAATGATAGCGCACACACCAGTCAGGAAGTGCGTGAAGGACCTGGTGGAGGGACAAGGCAGGGGATCAGCAGGCACCCCTGCTCCCTGCAGGCCCAGGCCTCTCCCTTTCCCCACCCTGACCTGTGCTTCTCCGTCAGTTTCACCATCATGGGCGAGAGCTCATAGAGCACGAAAACTCCAGGAAGTCCCTGGTCACCCATCAGCCCATTGGCGACCTTCTCGTGTCTGGTCACAGAGAACTGATTTGTCCTCAGCACCTGGAACAGGAAGGGAGTTTGGGAAAGGGCTGGCTCTATAACCTGGTTCCCAAAACCCCTCAGCCCTACCCCTGCTCCTGCCCCTTGTCTGTAGTGCCTTGACTGTGGGGAAGAGAAAACGAGGCCCCAGGTCGCTAATGAACACTGGAAGGCCTGGGGACCACCTAGGCATCCCCTCTTGGCCTCACCGGCCCAAGGGCTGCTTGGTTACTAGCTCTTTACAGTTCACCAATCCCAGCTACGTGTGGATTCTCTCAGCGGGGGTTTTGGGATGGGAAGGAACTCTCAAAGGCCGCATCATGAGCTCCTGGCAAGGCTGGGCCAGACTTCCTGTCTGCAAAGGTGTTGCTCCACTGGTGACAGCAGAAAGGGGATCAGGGGACCCTGGAAGGGTTAGCCCCCAGCCCAGGGGAGACCCCAGTGACAATGAGCACCCGAGGAACGGATGGAGGCAGTTTGGACAAGCAGAAAGCGCAAGTGCTTTGAAGTCTGACACTGTGGGCCCTGCACCTTCCCTGCGAGGGTAAATCACCTACCCTCTCTGAGCCTTGGCTTGTCACCAACAGGAACCCTGATACCTGAGCTCCTGCAGACTTACCTCCCCATCTACCTTCATGTACACTGTGGGTACCACCTTCACGAAGTACTGGAACATCATGGAGGCTGAAGGGAGAAGAGAGCACTGGGCATGGGTGCTGGGCAGGGCTCTGGTAGCTAGGGGCTACCTCCCAGGTTGGTACCTTGGGGTGCAGTGACGTTGGTGTGGTCCAGGGGGTTCACAATGCCCGGGTAGTCCTCCCCGAATGACAAGTGTCGGATGTAGTGGGTCATGTTGATCTGCAAGCAACACCAGCACCTAAGCCTCAAGCGCTCAAGGCCCCAACAGGCCTCACCCATCAAAAGTTCCATGGGACAGTGGTGGACAGGGCTGCCTGGGCTTGGGGAGTAGATGTGTGGCGGGACGGGAGGCAGGGCAGGATCTTGCCGGGGAGAATCTGACCAAGACAGGCAGCACCACCATGCCCCACTGGGGAACTCCATTCTCAGAGTCTATGGTCTCTGGGCCTCTACAGTCTGAGACTCTGGCTGCATCCAGACATAAGGCAAGTAAAGACGGGGCATGGACCCACTGTGGCAGATGCCAGATTTGCCTGCAAGTCTTGAGCCAGGGAGGCCTAGGCTGGAGGGGCCCCAGATTTGCCTGCAAGTCTTGAGCCAGGGAGGCCTAGGCTGGAGGGGCCCCAGATTTTCCAACTCCGACTCTTGTCCTGTTCCAGTCTTTATCAACCCCAGCTATTAGAGGGATCTTTAAAAACATGCAAACTTGATTACATCATGACCCTGGTTAAAGGACCAAGGAGACTCTCAGGAGGAAGTCCAGACTGCAGCTCTGCCTGAGGCCTGTGCAGTCTGGTCCCCGCCAACCTCTCCAGCCATGCTGGCCCCTACAGTTTCTGAGAAGTGCCCGCTCCCTCCGAACTTTGCTGGAGGCTCCCTCTGCCCAGGATGTTCCTGTCCAGCCTCATCTCCCATCTCCCACCTGTGCAGATCTCAGTTCTTGACCCTCAGACTGATCCCCTGGCCGAATATGGTTTATTTTTATCTGTGCCCCCATCCCAGCACATCCCTGTGGAGAAATGAAGGCAGCAACCATCCACCCCCATCTGCCTTACACGGTTTCCGGTACTTACATTGTCAAGGCCGAAGCTCTGCAAGTCATGGACTAGGAGAGAAGGGAGAAGGTGTCACCAGGTGGAGCAGGACTGGCCTCCTGGCTCCCTTAGCGTCCTGGCTCAGGCATCCTCACCCAGCCTTCTGGAGTGCGACCGCCTGGCTCCTCTTTGACCCTTCATCACCCTCAGCCTGGCCCTGCTGAAGCCTGTGTGTGAGTCCACATCCTCCCGGGCCTTAAAAACAGACCCCATTTCTTCCCTGACATACACAGGGAGCCCTTTACGGGCATCACACCAGGTTTTCATTCCCACCAAGTCCCTCCTTGCACTTCAGGAAATAAACCCCACTGACTACCTCTCACTAAACAGAGCTGATGGACAACTGCTGAACCCCAAGGTGAGGCGGGGCCAGAGAATGCCATCCAAGCACTTTCCCCGCCCCTCTGCCCTTACCCTGACAGCCCCCAAAGGAAATGCCATGGGTACCCTGTGCCATCTATTCCAGAACAGTGCTTTCTCCCCTCTGGCCCTGATCCCTCCTGCTTCAAGGAACCCTACCTGAAAAATAAGACCCCGATTCCAGGCCCATCCAAACCTCCCCCCTTCCTGGGAGGGTAGGCTGCCCCAGAAGTGGGGCTTGGCCTCCCTGGGGGGCAGGGCCACTTACTCTCCACAGCATGTACTGCAGCATGGGGGAGGGAAGGAAGAGAGAAGGGAGGAAGAGAAAAAAGATTGAGAGCTTCACAATGAGAACTATGGAGCAAGATACGTGGTAGAAAGGAAGACTGGAATATTCCTGCCTTGGCAGCAGGATCCAGACCCAGCTAATAAGCCGCCTCCTGTACCTGTCCCCAGAGGAACTCTTCCCCAGCCAGGGAAAAATACAAGGGGTCTTGGGGGCAGAAGTATGATTGCCTAGGGAGAACAAAAGACCTAGAGCCCAACAAGCCACTTTCCTAGCTGTGCGACCTTGGGCAAGTCACTTGCCCTCTCTGGACCTCAGTGATCTTATAAAGGGCTGTCCTGAGGACCAGGTAGGATCTAAGATGGACAAGTACTAAATGAACTTTATAATCTTCCCTCCTCCCCCACCCAAAGCAAACAGGATGTCAGAAACCAGCTTCCAACCTTCAATTCAGCCAGATCTCCAGCCTCAGGCAATTGTAGCTTTGTGTTTTAAATATTCTCCCAGGATACGGAACACCCTTTGCCCTGGGTCCTCTGACTCTGAGGCAGCCGAGGTGGAGAAGCAGAGAGGCTGCTTGCTGCCTACTGAATGCCTCCAGGTCCCGTGTCAACAGCTCCACACTGGCGGTCTTCCCACTATCCCAGTGAGACCCCTGACCCCCTCCAGAACAGAGAGGGGGCTCCAGACCTACCTCCCGCCTCTCCCCAACACTCGGCCTCACCCCCACACGGCACCTTCAAGACCAGCAGGGCTGTCTCCAGCAGGCCTGTTACTCCCGCTTCCCTCAGTGACTGGGCATCTCAGGACTGCCAGCTCATCTCTCATCCCCTGGATTCCTGTCACACCGTGGCTCTGTACATCCCCTAATGTGATCCCGACCCCCATCCCTCCCAGGGGATCCCGTCACTCATCAGGGAAACCCCTACATCTTCAACCTCTACACATTCCAATCACCTTACTCCAACCGTAGCCCGCAGCCCGGCTCTCCCTTGAAGGTGCTCTTTTCTGTAGCCCCCTCAGCGGTGACAATTTCTTCCCCACATTTACCCTCCTCTGTGGCCTGACGTGAGGCCCTCCTTGCTCCTTAATGCCACTTCCAGATCACTGTCCCTCGAGCTGCCCTAAAACCCCCAGCTTTGCAGCCCATGGCAAACTATCCCAACTATCTCTACTTGTTTTAATCACTCAGAGATCCACCCAGAACAGCAAGTCAGCCCTTCCACGCCTCTTCACAGTGGATCTAGCCTCTGGCCACAACTCTCTCCTCACAACCCTGTCACGCTGCCTGATGGTGTCCCCATCACCTGGCTGCCATCCTACCTGTCCAGACTTTGCCTTTCCTCCTGTTGCTGAGTTCCAGGCTTTAGTCTACACTCCTGAGGTACTAGATTCTGTCTTCTTTTTCCTTCTCAAGGACTTCACTCGAACAAGTGTCTCTCCCACCCCTGGAGCATGACTTCTGCTATCTATTCAGCAGACTATTTCCCACAGCATACGACACACCTTTGGCAAAACCACTCCATGGGGTCCACGTTTCCATCCAGCTTCAGCCCACTCTCCCCTTTAGAGCAAACTCCACAAAAGAGCTGTCCTTACTCACCAGCTCCAACTCCTCTTCCATTCTCTCCTGAGCCCATGCAGTGGGTGCTCCCTATCACTCCGCAAAATCTACTGTCAAGGTCACAATGACTACTGCCATGTCACACACCCAATGGGCAGAAGCCATCTGATACGGTTTTGGAAACACCTCCATCCTTAGGCTTTCAGGACACTGCCTCTCAGCGGTCATTCTCCTCTCACCAGTGTTTCTTCCTGGTCTCTTTGACATGTCCTCCCTGCCCACTACCTCCCCGCACCTGCATACCCCACACCTCTCTGCGTCACCCCCCCTCCCCGCCACCTCCTCTCCCTCCCCCTGCCTGCACTCTCTGATGGTGGAGGTAGCACACTCAGTCCTTTGAGTTCTCCTCTCCACCTACCCTCACCTCCAGGGGGCCCTCACTGAGTCCCATGGCTTTACATGCCTGAGGACTCCCACATCTGTATCTCTAGGCCAGACCTCTCCCCTGACCTCCAGATTGAACAACCAGCTGCTTCCTTGCATCTGGGTGGTCTAAAAGGACGCCCAAATCCCACTGCTCTGAACACGCCAAACGCTGAATTCCCGCTTTACTCGTCCAGCCATCTAAACCTGTTCCTCTGAATCTTCCCCTCTCCCTAAATGGCAACTTCATCCTTCTCACTACTCCGGCACAAAACTTGGGAGTCATCCTTGACCGCTCCCCTTCCCTCACCCTTCAGGCCCATCAGCCACTCCTCTTGGCATTACCCTCAAACGTAAGCAATCACTGCTTGGCCCTCCGCCACCACTCCGACCTGGCCCCATGATCCTGTGCCAGGATGGACCATGGTAATGGCCTCCCATCAGCCTCTCTGGTTCTGTCCTGCCCCTCTTCCCCGTATTCTCCACACAGCAGAGTGCCACCCACTTTTGCAAAGTCAAGTCACATCAGGCAGCATCTTCTCAGATCCCTCGGATGGCCTTGTATCTCATGGGGAATAAGAGCCCTTGTCCCTGGGGGTCCTTCCACGTCTTGCCTGCCGTGGCCCTGTTACCTGGTTCACCGCTCGCTAACCACGCCGCCCTGCTCGCTGTGCCCCATTTACAGGAGAAGAAACGGAGTAGGGCTCAGTATTTCCCAAATCTGATAGAACTCAGGAGTGGAAAAACCTGTGTTCCAACCCAGCTCTGCTCACCCTAAAGCCTCACACATGGGTCATCTGATACTGGGGGCTACCTTTGAAGCAACCCTACTACAAGCTGGGCTCTCTCTGTGCTGCGATCTTTTTTTTTAAGTTTATTTATTTTGAGAGAGAGAGAAAGTGTTAGTGGGGTAGGGGCAGAGAGCGAGGGAGAGAGAGAATCTCAAACCTGTGAACCGTGAGATTATGACCTGAGCCGAAGTCAGATGCTTAACTGACTGTGCCACCCAGGCGCCCCAAGTGCTGCAAGCTTTAACCTGCACAAGCACCCTAGGAGATAAGTCCTATCATCTCCATTTTACATGGCAGGAAGCGAGCTCAAAAAGGTTAAGAAAGTTCCTCAAAGCTTCACACAGCCAATAAGGTCTGAGACTGATGTCTGAACCCAGGCAGTCTGGCTCCTCAGCCTGTGCTCTTAACTGTTACCAAACTGCTGCCCGAGATGAGAGGAGCCACAGAACATCAGGCAAGTGCAGGGGTATCCAGGGTCTAAAACTCCCCAGTGGAGGTGGCGTCCACTCACCGTGCACATGGGACTGCTGGAAGCTTTTCCCGGGAGCAAAGTGGAAGTTTCCGGCCACCTGTAGGGGATATTCCCTCTCATTCTCCAGCCACTTCCCTCCTCTTGGTCTCCCGAGGGCCTGAGTGGGGCAAACCCGCAGCTCAGCTGGCCTTTTCCCGCTTCAGTCCCTCCTGTACCTTGTTGACCTCTAAAAAGCCGTACACCTGGCAGCCTTCATTCTTCTGCTCCTGCATCTTCTGGCTGAAGCCTTCTCGCCGGCACTGCTCAATAGTGTCCGGGTTCTTGAAGGCCCAGCCCCGGCGGCGATAAGCCTCCCGCACATCCTCACAGGTGTTACAGCATCTGCAGGAGAGGGAGGTGTGGGGTAAGAGGCACGATAAGAGAGCTGGTACCTTGGGAAATAAAGCAGTTTTGTCTACTAAGAAAGCCTCTGCCAGCCTCATCCCTGACCACCGATGTTCTCAAAGTAGGTTTCCTCAGAGGCAGCAGGCCTTCTAAAAACATACGTTCCCGGGGCGCCTGGGTGGCTCAGTCGGTTAAGCGTACGACTTTGGCTCAGGTCATGATCTTACGGTTTGTGGGTTTGAGCCCCGCGTCGGGCTCTGTGCTGACAGCTGAGCCTGGAGCCTGCTTCTGATTCTGTGTCCCCCCACCCCACTCTGATCCTCCCCTGCTCACGCTGCCTCTCTCTCTCTCTCAGAAATAAAAAAACATTAAAAATTTTTTTTTTTAAATGTACATTCCCATTCTATTTGGGGTGATGAAAAGTTTCAGAACAGAGTGGTGCTGGCTGCACGACACTGTGAGCATAGTTAATATACTGAATTGTACACGTGAACGTGGTAAGTTTTAGAAGTCACACATTTTACCACAATGCAAAAAAAACTTTAAACACATTTTCCCAGTCCCTACCCTAGACCCACTGACTCAGCTTCTCAGCGGCCAAGGCCTGAGGAAAATAACAGCAGTTGCCACGTATCAGGCCTTAATTACCTGGGCTGGGCCTTCAACCTCAGTGCTTTACATACAGTATACATTTAATCCCCATGTGACTGTTAGGGGCAAGGTCATCATCACCCCCCTTCACAAGAGAGGGTATGTGGGTTTGCCCAAGGACGCAAGGGTAGACCCTGGGCAGCTGGACCCTGAGACCACTTTGGAACCAGAACAGGGACAGCTTCAGCCTCGTGCACAGCTGTGGCCCCAGGCAGGGCCTGGCCATGAAGCCTCAGTCACTTGCACCAAGATAAGTGACTGAGGCATGTACCCCATCTCCACTAAACTCTTGGTCCAACTTCCCCCATCTGCTGGAGTCTGACATAGGCTAAGGGTGGCTGGCACACACCGCCGGGTGGGAGTCCCCCCAACCGTGGGCCCCCGGGGTCCGGCTCACTTGATGTCTTCAGTCTCAGCGCCATAGCAGCTCTCACAGCGATCAGGGTCCAGGGAGTCAGGGTCAAACACCTTTACCTCGACTTTCCCAAGCTCTATGGGGAGCGCAGAGACAGGGGCATCAGCTAGGAGCAGACACTGTGAAATCTGCACCCCTGATCCCTGAATAGGCCCTTTGACCTGTGACGTGGGAATAATAAAAGTTATACTAATAGCTAGTATTTATATGGTGCATACTGTGTCCCAGGCACTAAGCACTTCTACACGTTGTTTATTTAAATAAAAGTAATGTCTCTCGTCACCCCCATAAAGACTCTGTGAAGGTGGGGGTTATAATCCCCCATTGTACCTGCAAAGGTGCTGAGGCTCAGAGACGAGAAGTGACTTTGTCCAACGCAACACAGTAAGCAGCAGACTTCAGCCCCAGTTCCCAAGTGTGTGCCTTTAACCACTTCGTTGTAGTGCTTCTCCTCAGGCCTCTCTCCCTCCACCTGACTCCCTGCCTTCAACTACCTCCTCGTAACTGGTGATTTCAATAGTCAATACCTTGAACTCCTGTCTTCCAAAAATCTTTTTATTTTTTCATCTCATCACAGCCTGATCCCACTTCATTTCCACACACATTTCTAGACCTTGTTAATACCAATTACTGCAAACCTTCCAAAATCCAATTTCAAGTATCCTAATCTTCAACTACTTATCCTTATTTTCCAAGTTCACTATCTCTGGTACCCAAAATCCACCAATTTTTTGACACTGACACCACTACCCTTTCATGCCCTTACTTCACTCCTTATCTAAATTCCATGGTCCAAATGGGGAATGGACAATGTCTTCAATAAATGCTGTTGGGAAAATTGCATATTCACATGCAAAAAGTGAAACTGGACCCCCATGTTACACAACTCACAAAAATTAACTTGAAATAATTAAAGACTTAAAAGTAAGACTCGATACTATAAAACTCCTAAAAGAAAATAGGAAAAGAACTCCCTGATGTTGGTCTTGGCAATATTTTTTTGGTTATGACACCAAAAGTACAGACAACAGCAAAATAAACAAGTGAGATTACATCAAAATATTCTGCACAGTAAAAAACAAACAAAAGAACCCCAAACAATTAACAGAATGGAATACAAAAAAATATTCACAAAAGATATATCTGATAAGGGGTTAATATACAAAAAATATAAGGAACTCATACAACTCAATAGCAAAACAAACACACAATGTAACTAAAAATGGGCAAAGAACCTGAATACACATTGTTTCAAAAGAAAACATACAAATGGCCAATAGGTACATGGAAGAGCTCAACATCATTAATCATCAGGGAATCCAGATTAAAACCATAAGTTATCTCCTCACACCTGTCAGAATCCAAAAAATAAAAAAATAAAAACAAGAAATAACTAGTACTGGCAAAGATGTGGAGAAAAGGGAACACTTCAGCACTGTTGGTGGAAATGTAAACTGGTACAGCCATTAAGGAAAACAGTAAGGCAGTTCCTCGAAAAATTAAAAAGAGAACTACCGTATGTTCTAGCAATCACACTTCTGGGTATATATCCCCTCCCCCCAAAAAAAGAAAGAAAAGAAGAAAGAAATTGTATCTTGAAGAGGTATCTGCAGTCCCATGTTCACTGTAGCATTATTTATAACAGCCAAGACATGGAAACAAATCTAAATGTCTATAACAGAGGAATGGATAAAGAAAATGTGATAAATACATATAATGGAATATTATTCAGCCATTAAAAAGAAGTAAATCCTATTATTTGCAACAACGTGGATAAACCCTGAGGACATTAATCTAAGTAAAATAAGTCAGATAAAGAAAGATAACTTCATGATCTCATAAATGCAATCTAAAAAAGCCTAACTAGAAACAGAGAGTAGAATGGTGTTGCCAATA
Organism: Hyaena hyaena; assembly: GCF_003009895.1. Taxonomy (NCBI): domain Eukaryota; kingdom Metazoa; phylum Chordata; class Mammalia; order Carnivora; family Hyaenidae; genus Hyaena; species Hyaena hyaena. Next base: position 76,209 of record NW_024082771.1, on the reverse strand, counting down.
GCTGGGGTTGGGGAAATGGGGAAATGTTGGTCAAACAAACTTCCAGTTAGAAGATGAATAAGTTCTGGGATCTAAGGTACAGAATGGTGACGACAGTTAACAATGTTCTCACCTCACACACAAAAAAGGTAACTATGTGAAGTGACGGATGTTAGCTAGCCATATTGTGTTGTCTCATATATGTAATCAAATCACTGTACAGTACACCCTAATTTTACATTACATTATATTTCAATTATATCTTGACAAAGCTGGGAAATAAATGCCATGGTCCACTGCTGTAATTATTCTCTTGCACAGAGCCAGAACCCATCTGTTCCTCTCTCTTTGTTGTACAAGCCTTGCAAAACCCAACCATAGTCAAATTCAGCTGTCTGTGCCTACTTCTTGCCTGTGCCTCCTTTAAGACAGCCTGGCAGGGGCGCCTGGGTGGCTCAATTAGTTGAGCGTCCAATTTCGGCTCAGGTCATGATCTCACTGTTCATGACTTTGAGCCTTGTGTTGGGCTCTGTGCGGACAGCTCAGAGCCTAGAGCCTGGAGCCTGCTTTGGATTCTGTGTCTTCTTCTCTCTCAGCCCCTCCCTTGCTTGCGCTCTGTCTCTCTCTTAAAAATAAATAAACAAAAAAAGACTGCCTGGCAATCCTACCTCATTTCACTAGTCAGCTCACTTTCCATTATCTGAGATGACTAAATTTATCTTTTCGTTTCATCTTAGGCTTCCATAATCTCTTTCCCTTTCTTCACTCTTACTTTCGATTTCCACGAAGAACAGAGAAGCAACAGAATCCACTTAATCTCCCCACCAAATCCACCATATCCCCTCCATTCTCTGCCAGCCTCCCCCACTTCTCTGCCCTCTCTTCTGGCAAAACTCATGAAAGTGTTATTTTTACTTGATGTCTCTATTTCCTTTTCTGTTCTTTGGTCAGATTTTCACCCTCAACATTACGGAAACTATGCTTTTTAAATTTTTTTTTAATGTTTTATTTATTTCTAGGAGAGAGAGAGAGAGAGAGACAGCGTGAGCAGGGGAGGGTCAGAGAGAGAGGGAGTCACAGACTGAAACAGGCTCCAGGCTCTGAGCTGGCAGTCGGCACAGAGCCCGACGCGGGGCTCGAACCCACGAACCGCGAGATCATGACCTAAGCGAAAGTCGGAGGCTTAACCGACTAAGCCACCCCAGGCGCGCTGAAACTATTCTTTTTAAAGCCTCCAGTAGCCTTCATGTTGCCAACTGCGATGGTCAATTCCTACTCATTTTACTGGACTATCAGTGGCTGACAGTTGCTCACTCTCCTTGAAACTCTTCTTCCACTTGGCTTTTGCAACATCTCTTGGTTTTCTTCCATCTTAATGGCTTAACCTTCCTTCCTAGATCCTCATTTCCTGACTTCTAAATACTGGCAGGGCTTAGGGTACAGTCCCTAGACCTCTCCTCTACCTATGTTTACTCCCTAGGTTTTCTCCTTTAGTCCAATAGCTTTAAATGCCATCTGCATACTAACTACATTTATTTCTCCAGCCCTTCTCTAACGTCTAGACTGGTACATCTAACTGCCTCCTTAACATCACTAGGGTATAAAATGGACATCTCAGGTGGTGCCTGGGTGTCTCAGTCAGTTGAGTGTCTGACTCTTGATTTTGGCTCAGGTCATGATCCCAGGTCATGAGACTGTGTCTCACATTGGGCTCTGTGCTGAGTGTGGAGCCTGCTTAAGATTGTCTCTCTCTCTCTCTGTCCCCTCCCCCACTCGTGGTCTCTCTCTCTCTCAAATTAAAACAAAACAAAACAAAAACAAAAAAAGACTTCCCAAATTTAACAGGACTCAAACCTGAAATCTACCCCCAAATCCTCATCCTTCCCTGGGGGACCAGGCCCTAAGAAGTCTCCAACAATCATCACCTCCTGCTATTCACATCCTTATGTAGCCTCCACCTCCCGTAGTGAATAGGGCTGATCTGTGTAACCAGTTGCATATCGCAGAAATGGTGGTACGTGCCTTCTGAGGCTTGGTTATTAACAGAAGTGGTGGTTTCCACCTTGTGCTCTCCCAGTTCACATGCATAGGGAGAAGCCAGATGCCATGCTGTGAGGATACTCACTGAGAGGCCCATGTGGTGAAAGCACTGAGGCCTCTGGCCAACAGCCATACATATGAGCCCTCTTAGCAGATCCTTCAGCTCCAGTCAAGCCTTCAGATGACTGCGGCCCCAGCTAACAGGCTTGACTGCAATCTCCTGAGAGACTCTAAGCCAACCATACCATTCTTGAATTCCTAACTCACAGCAACTGAAAAAAACAAATGATTTTGCTCTAACGCACTAATTTTGGGGGCAATATGTTACATAGTAGCAGATATCTACTATTCCCTCACCTCTCTCTCATACACACACAAAATCCTCCTCCTCCTCTCTGATCATCCCTATTTCAAGTCATTCACTTGCTCAGGCCAAAAGCCTTGGAATTAACCTTGACTCTGCTCTCTTATACCCTACATCCAATCCTACAGCAAATTCTCTGGATTTACTGGTGTTCAACATATATCTGTTGAATGAACAACTGATAAAACTCACAACACAGCAATCCCTAAGGTGTGAGAAATCATAGCTTTGAGGAGGGTTTTGTTATGGTGGGAAACTGAGTTAATGAAGGCACTGGGAGGATGCCTAGAAACAGGAAAGGAAGCTAGGGTGAAGAGGCACTCTGTGCTAGGCATTGTACACATGATCCTGTATTTGATTCTATAGGATCCTTCCTTTGACCCTATAATTCCATGCGGTGGGTACTACTGTTTATCACCACTTTATAGCTAAGGTCATAGGCTGCAAGAGACAAAGTTACATCTGAATTTAGGTAATCTAAGTAAAAAATGTAAGTTCTTAACCTTAAGCCACCCTACATTCCAAAGGGGAAGAGCATTAAGGGCTGAATTCAGCTAACAGGATGGGGAAGCACACACCTAGAGAAGCTTGGGTCCATCTAGAGGAATTCTGCTGAGACAAAGGCACCTAAATCCCATCCTCAAACTTCTGTTACTCAACACTGATAGGCAGGGATTGAAGACCTCTGAGAATATCATGTAGAGTACTCTACTCAATGTACAGAGGTTAGAAGCCTAGATTTCAGTCTATTCTGATACTCAATAGCTGGGGGACCCTAAGCAAACCACTTGATTTCTCTGGGTCTTAGCTGCTTCATTTGTCACTTGGCCAGCCATATCCACTTGTCAGAAGGAAGTGGTTGGGCATGTCGAGCTCAGGTATCTGAGATGTGACCTCCTCCCCACAGTTACCATGACGCTCGGCCTCTGAGCTCACGGGGATGCCATCCTTATCTAGCCGTTGCTTGAACAGGTTGTGTTCCACATCCAGCTGCTGCTCCCCAGCCACATCCATGGCATCGATGCTCAGATCTGGAAGCAGAAGTAAGGGTAAGGTACTGGGATCCTAGGAGCAAGGGAATCTGGGTTTTGGAGGGGAATGTCTTGGGGCTGCAGTGGATTAGGGGAAGAAGGTTGTGCTGGGGTTCCGACCAGAATCTAAGGCTGGAGGTGTGAATCTGGAAGCCCACCTGAGAACCTGCAACTCCCACACCTGGTGGGTACTCACAGGCACAAGGCATGTGCGGAAAATATACGTCGATGTTGATCTTCAGTTTGTCTCCCCGTGACTTGTCCACGTAGAGTTCAGGATGCACCTGGAGCAGAACTACCTCAGTAAGATTTGGCCTCATGTCTCTCCTTCCCCACTCCCATGCCTAGAATACCGAACCCCGCCCACGGAGTAGGCCCCGCCCCTTACCTCAGTGGTGAGGTAATACTGCAGCTCGGACAGAAACAGTAGCAGCATGAGAAGGCCACTGACAATGGTCACTGCGGGGAAGGGAGCGAGGGTCAGAATGGCCACTGCTCCACTCTCTCAAGCCCCCCATAGGCCGGGCAGGGTCCAGGCGCCCCGGCCAAGCCCTTGGACACCCCTGGCCCCGCGACCCCTGCCCCGCCGCAGCCTACCCGTGGCGCCCCCGCAGGTCTTGACCCGGAAGTCCTCCAGAGTCTTGGGGTAGGCATCGAACTGCTTGAGCTTCCCCAGCGCCTCCATGGGGACCAGCCGGAAAGGGGACGCCAGCCGGCCCGCCCCTGCAGCCTCCGGCTTCCGGCCCGGAGCTTGAGCCACGCCCCCGCTCTCCTTCCGCACGCAGGCGCAGCAACGCACACGCTTGGCCCCACCCCTCGCCAGTGGTCTCACTCAGGCCCCACCCTGCCGTCTCCCCACTGGTGCTGAGGGCTGCGGAGTCTAAATACAGTTCAGGGGAAACCACTCCCACACTCAGGGCGGTCTTATGTGGATCCGGTACCAGGGGGCTTGCCGGGCTTAACTTGACCTAGGAACTAAGCCAAGAACCTCACATCAGATTCTTGGAACAACTTGGAACCTCCTAGAACAGTGACTTTCAAAGCGTCGCCAACCAGCAACCTCATCATCACCTGGACACTGGTTAAAAATGCATATTATGGGGCTCTACCACAGACCTGCTTAATCAGAAACGCTAGGAGTGGCTTCCAGGTGATTCCCTGCAGTTAAGTTTGGGAATCACTGCTACAGAAAATAGGTGTGGGGCGCCTGGGTGACTCAATTGGTTAAGCCTCCGATTCTTGATTTTTGGGTCAGGTAATAATGGTCTCAGAGTTCAGACCCACCCCGCGTGGGCCCGGTGCTGACAGTGCAGAGCCTCCTTGGGATTCTCTCTCTCCCTCTCCTCCTCTCCTATTAATTCTCTCACTAAAAAAAGAAAAGAGAGAGAAAGGAAGAAAGGGAGAGAGAAAAAAAGAGAAAGAAGGAAAAGAAAAAAAAAATAGGTGTGACGTTTTTTCCATTTTCTGAAAGAGAAACTGCCCTGGAGAAGCTGAGTATCTTGCCCTATATCAAAGCTTATTCTTCTAGACTTCAAAGTACCCTGGGAGCTAGGACCTATTGGGTTGATTTTACTCAAGCAGCCTCACCGTGCTTCTGAGCATGACTCACGAAGGTGCTTGGCTCAAGTCATTTCAGTGATCTAAGACCAGAACTTTGATAAAAGGTGGCACGGGAGACTGTGGTAGTCTGTAAGAGAAACTGACTGACATTCTGGGTTAAGGAAGGCTTCCAGGAAGAGGAGGAGGGACACTGGAGCTGGTTGCTTTTTGGCGTCTGACTCAGGATAAGCTGAGCAATGTCAGAGTCCCCCTTCTGCCCTCAGGCTGCAGTTTTCTAGGGAAGGGGGAAAGAAGGAACTAGCTCATGTGAACTGGAAACTGACATTATGCCAACTGCTGTAATCCATTCTATCCTCAGAACACTATTTCGAACCCCATTTATAGATGAGGAAGCCAAGAAGTGAATTGACTTTGCCTAAGGTTAACGGGGCAGACCTGGAGTTCAAGGCCTGGTTTTTCTGGCTTCAGAGCCTGAGTCCTTTCCACGCATTAGCTACCACCACCAACTGCGAGTGGCATCTATTCTCTGATGAATGCCCAGGGATATTAGCCGAAATTGTCCTATACTCTCTGGCCTGTGCCCATTTGGTGCTCTTCCATATTTGACTTCCTAAGGCTCTCTCCTCAGTGGGGCTCCAGGCTTAATGACCCTCATTCACTCCTTCAACACCTTTTTATTGAGCTCTTCCTATTTCCCAGATCTCCCCTGGGTTATGGGAATACCATGGTGAATAAGACAGACAGAGCTCATGCCTCCTTCAAGGAGCTTTCAGTATGGGGTAGAAAGAGGCAGACAAAAAATGTATATACATACCACTTAGAAGTGATTAAGATGGTAAATTTTATATTATGTGTATCTTTTTATTTTTATTTTTTAAAATTTTTTTTAAATATTTTTTATTTATTTCTAGGAGAGAGAGAGAGAGAGATACCGTGAGCAAGGGAGGGTCAGAGAGAGAGGGAGTCACAGACTGAAACAGGCTCCAGGCTCTGAGCTGGCAGTCAGCACAGAGCCTGACGCGGGGCTCGAACCCACGAACCGCGAGATCATGACCTAAGTGAAAGTCGGATGCTTAACCGACTAAGCCACCCAGGCGCCCCTATGTGTATCTTTTTAAAATGTTTTTAATGTTTTATTTATTTCTGAGAGAGAGGCAGCGTGAGCAGGGGAGGGTCAGAGAGAGAGGGAGACAAAGAATTCGAAGCCATCTCCAGGTTCTGAGCTAGCTGTCAGCACAGAGCCGGACTCGGGGCTCGAACCCATGAACCGTGAGATCATGACCTGAGCTGAAGTCGGATTCTTAACTGACTGAGCCACCCAGGCGCCCCTATATTATGTGTATCTTACCACATAAACGATTGGAAAAAAGTAAATAATAATTAAAAAGCAGAATGTGCCTTGTACTCTGAAACAAATAAACAGGGTACTTTAACAGGGACAACAGGGGTGGGGGACCTTCTATTTCAGGAATTCCAAAATTAGATGGTCCTTCCCTTTTTGGATTTCTGGTGGCCGAGGAGACCAAGACACTGTCCAGTTAGAGACTTCACTCTTCATAATGTCAGGCTTTATACTAATGCTTCAACCTTCTCCGTCAAGTGGGATCCTTCAACGGTTGGAGCATGTGGGGCCTGCACCAGACTGGTTCACTGCACATGGGGCTGCGGGCAGAGAGGGTCACTGGTCCCCTGCAGCTGTAGCCTATGAGTCCAACCAGAGAAGAGGAAGGTTTTTGGCCCTTTCATTAGTTCCTTCTGCCCTGTCAGTCTTCTTTTACCTTATATTCACACTGATAAATGAACTGTCTCTAACTGTTAAAGAAATAAATATATTTGCAGATGTTACATGTTTTCCTTTCCCAGTGCAGATGGACCGATTTTCTCTTGGGAGAAATACGGGGACCTTGGTGTATCTGGATTGAAAATAATAATCACAGTGTAGAAATCCCACTACTTCTGAGAAGGAAGGATCATAAAATAGCTGTGTCAGTGGGTCTCAGAGTCCAATTAGGAGAGCTTCTTATAGACTTTAATAATACTGAGGTCAGGGAATGAACCCCAAGATGAATGTCATTTAAAACAAGACTTGAAAGGGAAGAAACCAGACAGGTGAAGTACTGAATGGGAGAGAGCAATGTGTTCCAGGAAGAGGAATTGCAAGTGCAAAGGTACTGGGGCAAGAGAGCATTTGGAAAGTTCTAGGAACAAGAAAAAGCCAGATGGCTGAGAAATGTGAGATGAGTGAGGATTTTGGATTTTAATCTGTATGGATTTTATTCTGATACCATTTTAAGGATGTAGGCAGGAAATTAATTTCAGATCATGCCAGTTGCTAGCTGAAGAATGGATGAGGGATGGATACAACAGAAGCAGATATACTAGTTAGGATGCTATTGCAGGTGGTAGAAGGAAAATATATGCTTCTCTTTAGAAAGCAAAAATATAATTAGAAAATGAGCATCAATTTTAACAAAGAAATTGGTTTTTTTCCCCCTGTAAAATACTTTTTGTCTAAATCTGTTAAGGTAAGACAGTGGTTCTTAAAGTGTGGTCCCTGGATCAGTAGCATTGTTATCACCTGAGAATTTGTTAGAAATGCAAATTCTCAGGCACACCCCGGAAAAACTAACGGGTGACTCTGGGGATGAGGCTCAGCATTCTGTATTTTTATGAAGCTTTCCAGGTGATTCTGATGCATGCTCTTATTTGAGAAGCACAGGGCTGAGAGTTCCAAGCAAATATTTTTTATTTGCATTCTGATGCAACCCACATACGGAAGAACCTTCTTTCAATATTTGTAAAACATTATTTGTATAATTACATAAGTCATAAAACAATAACCAGTGTGAAAGCTAATTATAAAGCTTCTAGTTTAGAGCACCTGGGTGGCTCAGTAGGTTAAGTGTCCAACTTCTGATTTCAACTCAGGTCATGCATGATCTTATGGTTTGTGAGATCTGCACTGACAGTGCAAAGCCTGCTTGGAATCCGCTCTCTCCATCTCTCTCTGCCCCTGCCCCTCCCCCTCCCATACTCTCTGTCTCTCTAAAAATAAATAAAAAAAAATTTTTTTAATGCAAATATAAAGGTTCCAGTAATATGTAGACTTAATCTTGGAAACCTTCCTGGTGAAAAACATCTTGAAGCTAAATAACAATTATTCCTTTGGGCATATAGCTGACTCATGAATAAGCTCCAAAGTGGAGAAACTAACTTATAGTTGAAGGTGCCTGGCAGAAGCACACTGCTCTGAGAGAATTCACCTCAACCTAAGCCACATAGCACTCTCAAGGGTAAAACCATGCTAGAGGTGAGCACCTGACCCAATCCTCCAAAATACACAAGGACACAATTCCTCATGAGCAAGAGTCAATGGACACCATCATCAGCATGATTAAACTCCCATACACTTGAGATAATAGAACTTTCAGATAAAAACTATAAGTATGCTTAGAATGATTAAAAACCTTTAGAAACGTTAAAGATGTAAAAGTGGTATCACACCAGGAAAACTTGGAAAAAAATTAAAATTTGAAAGAGTTTCTAGAATGAAAAACATAGTAATTTAAGTCAAAAAGTCAAGGGAACACTTGGTCCTAGGGTTGTGGATTATTGTTAAGCTGATTAAAAAGTCAAGGGAAGCTGTAAATAACCAATTAGATGCAAGTGAAGAGAGGAATGTTGAAAGAGATGAATTTAGAGAAATAAAATCACAGCTATAAAAGAGAGATTCAGAATGAAGAAATCCAACATCTGACTAATAAGAGTTCCCGTAGGAGAAAGTAGTGAGAAAGGAGAGGCAATATTTGAAAGTTATGGCCGAGAATTAGCCAGAAGTAATGATACACATGAGTTCTCATATTTAGCAAGTCTGAATCTATTCAAACAGGATAACAACATATATCCATATCTAGACACCATAATACCAAGAACAGAAAAAGTATAAGATCTAGAAAAAGAATGGATAGTGGCTTCATGAATGTCATTATATTATTCACTCTAGTGTTAACAATAATTCAAGAGTATTTAAGGGATTGGGTCTCCAGAATGGCTAAATGAGGAGCTAAGCAAATCTCCTTAAAAAGCAAAGATAAGACAGTACAAAATTGTCATGAACAGTCACTTCGAGACTCCGGAAATTGACATGTCACATATATCAGCATTTATTCAAGAAAAACTACCAAATCTGCACAAAACAATGAGATTCCACATCATTTTACCCAAGGGCTGCTCCTGTCTTCCCCATCCAGGTCTGTGGTGCAATCCTACTAGAGTGGAGAAGTTTTTGAGGACAAGAAACTGGTGCTGGGGCTGATCTGAGTTGGAGCAGAGCTTGGAAAACACTCGTCCATAGACATTGTTGAAAACAAGAGCAACTAGTGGCAAACAATCATGGCAGCTAACGTGAATTTGTGATACTGGGTGGGACAAACAACAGAGTGGCAAGCCAGCCAGATGTGTCAAAGAGAGATCTGGCAACAAGATGGCCATAGTGGACCTTGATACGCTTTCACACGTCCCCGGTGGTCCGGAAAGCTGCCCACTTGCACAAGCCTGTACACATGCCCAGGAGAGACTGGAGAGGCTGAATGTCAGGCCCTAAGCAGGCAGAAAGTAAAAGATGGGAAAACTTATAAACTGCCTGAATTTTCAGTGTGTTCCCCAAACCACACAGAACTCCACTGGCATAGGGAAGAAGCCTTATTGGCTCAAGCTGTGTAATTAGGTGTAACCTGAATAAAAGTGGCATATCCACACAATGGAATACTACTCATCAAAAAAAAAAAAAAAAAAGGAACTAGGGGCACCTGGATGGCACAGTCAGTTGAATCTCCAACTCTTGATTTGGGCTCTGATCACGATCCCAGGGTTGTGGGATGGAGCCTATACAGAGCTGCATGCTGAGTGTGGAGCCAGCTCGGGATTCTCTCTCTCTCACTGTGCCCCTCTCTTCCCACTCATGCTTTCTTTCTCTCTCTCAAAAAAAAAGCGGGGGTGGGGGGTAACTAACTACTGATACTTACTGCAATATAAACCTCAAACACATTATCCTAGAAAAAGAAGTCAGATACAAGAAACTACATTCTGTGTGATTCCATTTATAGGAGATGATCAAACCAGGCAAATCTATAGAGGAAGTAGGTTAGTGGTTGCTTGGAATGGGATTCACAGTAGATGTGAATGAGGGGTCTCTGATAGAAATGTTCTTTTTAAAAAAATTTTTTTAATGTTTATTTTTGAGAGAGAAAGACACAGAGTGCGAGTAGGGGAAGGGCAGAGAGAGATGGAGACACAGGATCTGAAGCAATCTCCAGGCTCTGAGTTGTCAGCACAGAGCCCAACATGGGGCTCGAACCCACAAGCTATGAGATCATGACCTGAGGCGAAGTTGGACACTTAACTGACTGAGCCACCCTGGCACCCTGGAAATGTTCTAAATCAGATGGTGGTGATGCTTGCACATGTGCATAAATTTACTAAAAAATCATGGAAATGTATACTTAAAATATTAAGTATATTATTAAGTGTTAAGTATAATAAGTTAATTTTATGGCCTGTAAATTATGCCTCAACAAAGTTGTTAGAGACAGAGCATGTGCGCACACATGGGGGAGGGGCAGAAAGAGAGAGAGAGAGAGAGAGAGTGAGAGAGAGAGACTCCCAAGGAGGCTTCTCACCTATCAGCCCAGAGCTGGACACTGGGCTCCATCCCATGAACTGTGAGATCATGACCTGAGCCAAAATCAAGAGTCAGTTGCTTAAAAGACTGAGCCACCCAGGTGACTCAAGATGTTTTAACTTTTAAAAAGTCATATCTTGCCAGGGTCTGGAGAAGAGGGAAATGGAAATTAATTGTTTAATGGGAATGGAGTTGCCTTTTGTGGGGATGAATATATTCTGGAGCTCCACAGCATTGTGAATGTACTAAATGTCACTGAATTGTACACTTTAAAATGGTTGAAAAGGTAATTTTTTTGTATAAAAAGGATTATATCAGTTAATATAAAGGGGACTGCAATAAAGGTTACTATGCGTATTTTTCTAGATGATTTTTAAAAAATTTTGTTTTGAAATATCTATAGGCACATAAGAAATTGCAAAAATAGTAAAGGGAAGTCCCATGTACCCCTCTCCCAGTTTCCCTTAATGGTAGCATCTTACCATAGAGTCCCCAAAAACCAGGAAATGGGCATCAGTGCAATACAATTAATTAGACTACAGACCTTAATCTGATTGTTTGGGCAAATTGTTTTAAAAGCCATAAAATATCCAGTGCAGATTTCCATGAGTTAAGGTTGAACTGTTTTATTGTTCTCAAGCCGGGGAAGAAAACATTTTGATTAAACAAACAAATAAAAAAGGTTTCTAAACCTTTGTTTCCATTTTGTTTTTTAATATTTTCTGCTGGTGAAGATTGAATTAAGGGGCTGGCAGTGGAGAGGAGGTGACGAAGGTGATCTGGAGACAGAAACAAATGGATTGAAAATAGTTTGGAAATTTGTAGGAGATGGGAGAAATCCAAGGAGAGCACGCAGTTTTCTGGCTTCGGCGACTTGGTGACTGGAAGGACATTTATCCAGAAGGGGAAGTCCTGGGAAGGGATTGGTTTAAAGGGAAAATCGTGAGTTCAGCTTCAGGCTGGCTCAGCGTAAGAGGTCTCTGAGACACCTAGGCTGTTGGCTATGAGGTCTACAGAACAGACGAGAGGTCTGAGCCGAAGTTACACAATGGGGGGGGGGGGGCATCACACTCACACTAGCTAGTATTTAAGTTCCCTCTCAACTCTGTTCATGTATCCCATAAATACTTGTTAAATGATTCTAAGTCTTAGGGGTGCAGAACTAAAGAAGACAGACAAGTTTCGTCCCTGTCCCTGTAGATCTTAGGTTCAGTGTAGGCCATTGGTGTATTCCAGACAGGATAGAGTGGTGGCTTTGCCCAGGTAGGCTACAGGAGGGAGGTCACAATGTGTACTTTGTGATGAGATCTATGGTGTAACTGGTGGCAGAGAGGACCCCACTGAGAGCTAAGTCTTCCTCCTGTGGGGAGGATATGGGACCCACCATATGTTATCTCTCTCTCCTTGAGTCTGGCATCCCAGGGACAGCCAGAGTCCTCTTTGGAGGTAAGCAAATGGATATGGAAGCAGGAGATGATAGATTGGGAGGAGGTGTGGTGTGGATGGTTGGGGAGCCATGGGGGCCAGTGGGACAGAGATATGCTGGAGCCTCAGTTCCTCCTTCTTCTCAGTCCCAGGAAGAGAAGTCTGCTGCCTGCCACAAGACCTGTCATCTGGGCTGAACATGAAGCACTTGTGGCAGATTTCTGGCCTGTGGGGCTTCTGGGTGCTCGTTGTGTGGCTGATGGCCCCCTGTCTGGATCCAAAACCTGAATTGGCACCTCAGGGAAATCTGATGGTCTTGGTACCAGGGCATTGCAACTGCCGTTGGTTCAAACTCAGGAAAAATGGCTGCCCATCTGAGACACTAAACTCCTCCCTCTGCCACCGCAGAGTTGGAGAACGGGGCTGGTTTGCTGAATGCTTTCAGAAGACGATGGAGTACCTGGCAATGATGGGCAACAGAGTCCATGACCCCTGATGCTGTGCTCTGGTGGCTGGTTAGTGGTCAACCCTGGGCCTGGTCCCTTGCCTTTTCCTTCCAAAGCCTAGCCGATATTCTACATTACCACCCAAACCCCTGCCCTCATTCCTGGCTTAGTGTACCTCTAATCTTTTTTTTAAGTCTATTTATTTATTTTGAGAGAGAGAAAGAGCACAAGCTTGAGTGGGTGAGGGGTAAAGAGAGAGGGAGAGAAAGAATCCCAAGCAGGCTCTGCACTGCACTGTCAGTGCAGCCTGATGCAGGGCTCGAACCTATGAACCATGAGATCATGACCTGAGCCGAAATCAAGAGCTAGATGCTTAACTGACCGAGCCACCCAGACGCCCCACACCTCTCATCTTCACAACCTCAACCCCTGACCATCAGGAGTGGGGTCTCACTCTCCAGGTCTGCTTTCCTTCTACTAGAGCTGATACCCTGGACCCAACCCCCAATCTCTTCCCTTCTGCTGTTTGCAGGGCATGAACTCAGCAAGTGGGCTTGGCAAATGTGGGAAAAGATGTTTAAGGTGATTCGCAGACACTCGGTGAGCCATTTCCATTTCTACTGTGGGACTTGTACTTTGGTGGGGAACTCCAAGATACTGCGGGCCTCTGGCCTTGACAACAATGTCAACCAATGGACCCCAGCCTTCGGGTACGTTCTGGGGAGAGGGCAGGATGTGGGAAGGTCAAGGGTGTCCTCAGAGTTCTGGCAGTTCCTGCTCTCCTTCCCAGGATGAACCAGGGCCCTGTCCAGAGCATTGAGATGGTGGGGAACCAAACTACAAGACACTTCATCTATCCTGGGAATGCCAGCAGCCAGGGCTCTTGGAGACAGCTGGTGCTGCTGCTGAAGCCTTCTGGTCTGGCATGGACTTCAGATGCTCCAAGTGAGGACGTGATGGTCTGGGACTCCAGATGTTCTTAGTTTGGGGATGAGGGAAGGTCACTGCAGGGGAGGACTAAGGAGCTCCAGAGAGACCTTCTGCTGACTTATTAGGAACACCTGCAGAACCTTCCAGGTCTCAGCCTGCTGAAACTCCCCCACTCCTCAATTCTCTTAGATTTTGGAAGGTCATTCAGTTCCACAATGGAATGGAAGACAGCAAAGACCAGGTAAGGATATGGGAGGGAATAAGATGTGGCTGTGGGGTGCTATGGGAAGGGGCCCAAGTCAGACCCCTCTCCCTTCTTCCCCACCTCCTGGTCATCAGCCCCACCTTCCTCAGGTATATCCAGGACTAGGTGTCAGTGTGCATGGATGACTGGCTGGATGACTAGGGTCAGTGTGCATCCTTGGGGCTCATGGCTCTGTTCTGTGTCTTGCACATCTGTGGCCAGGTTAGGAAAGAGTCTTGTCCATTTCTCACACAAGACCCACACAAGACTTCTCTCCTCTATACCTTCAGCATAGAGTCTTAAAATTTCTATTTGGCTTTCAAGATGGTGCATAATCTGACCCCTCCCCTCCCTTCTTCTCTCCCAGTCTCACATACTGGGCTTCCTGGTGTTCCCCAAACACCAGCTGCCTTCTGTCTTTTCACACATTGCTGCCTCAGCCTGGAACGCCCTTCTCTTGTGTCCCTGGGGAATCTTCTCTCCCTCTAAGATGATGAGGAGCAGCTAGTTGGTATTCTATTTTTTGGGCTCGAGGGTCCCTCTGTGTGTTCATAGTGTGTCTTTCCTGGAGAAGATGAGCTCTGTTCTCCCCCCACTCCAGGAGGCAGTCTGTCACACTTGATGTTGAATGAGGGGAGCTGAGACAAAGACAGTATTCAGCCTACTGACACATACATTCCTCTCTCATTCACCAGGATGCCTGCTTTGGATTTGGATCAGAAAAGCAAAGAAAGGGGTGCAATAACTGGGAGGCTGTTAATCAGACCAATGGCTACCAGAAGCTTCTGTACATGCAGAGCATGGAAGCTGAAATGGAAATTAGCTATAGTGTGTTGGGCAAACTCACTGTCCACACGTGACACCCTGCAGAGTCCATGAAGGTCCTAGTCCTTTGGACCTCAGCAAAGCGGGTTGTTGGGATGACAGCAGTAGCAGCATGGGTAACAGGCAAAAGGAAATTATATGGTGCTGAATAAAATTCTGGTCGTGTCTGTTGTCTATGAGGACAATGTCAGGGGAGGAAGGGCCAGACTTGATATCCAGATCTCAGGGGCAATATTTTCGTTAATTTCTGTCTGATCCCAGATCATGCAAGGTTGTGTACATTTATTTAGACCCAAGCTCACACAAAGTACAAGGCCAGACTGAGTTCTTGGGGGAAGAAGCTCTTTTTCCATCTGATGACAGAGATAAGGCTTTATGTTTCATCCTAAGCTGGGGGTGGGTTCCTAGTTTAGCTTTTTACTGAAGGTTCAGCTCCTTGCGGTTCCCAGTGTTTTGAGGGGCCCCCGTTCCTTCTCCACCTCCTCTGGGCTCAAGGTCCTTTGCCCACACAGGCATTAACCTCCTAAATTCCTGGACCCCTCAGGCAGCACTGACCTGTTTTTCAGTTCTCTTTTCATCTGGAGACTCCCAAATGTTTTTATTTTGGCCTCTGCTCTGCATTTAAAGTTGTTTTTACTAGAGGCACCTAGGTGGCTCAGTTGGTTAAGTGTCTGACTTCAGCTCAGGTCATGATCTTGTGGTTTGTGACTTTGAGCCCTGCATCAGGCTCTGTGCTGACAACTCAGGGCCTGGAGCCTGCTTCAGATTCTGTCTCCTCCTCTCTCTGCCCCTCTCTAACACGTTCTCTCTCTCTCTCTCTCAAAAATAAATAAAGCATTAAAAAATAAAAGTTCTTATTAAAACAATACATACGTTTAGAAAAATTTCAGTGAACTAAGGAAGGATACACAAGACTAATTAGGAATGGTGGTGTGTCTGGGGATAGAATTTATTTCTGGAGAATAAGTGGGGAACAAGGCGGGGAAAGAGTCTTCCCTTTTGTTTACTTTTTGTACCTCTTGCACTATGTACCACAGAACTATCTTACACATTAAAAAATGAACACAACTAAAAAAATGTAATACTATGTTTTGACCAGCAGTTCTGGATTTTTGTAATAGGAAAGCTTTCAGGTTATCTTTTGCTAGAACTGGAGCCCAAACTATGTCTTCATCGCTCTCCTGCGGTGACATGAGAGCGGTGAGTATGTGATAAGGGCAGTGAGCTTGTGGGCAGCAACTCATCGCCTTACTGCCATAATGAACAGTTTGGCAGTTCCTCAGAAAGTTAAACATAGAATTACCATATTCTCCAGCAGTTCTGCTTTTCCACAGATACCCAAGAGAAACAGAAACATATGTCCACACAGACATGTGTACACAAATGTTTATTAGCAGCATTATTTGCAATAGTTAAAAAAGGTGGAAACAACCCAAATGTCTATCGGTGGATGAATGGATAAACGAATTGTGGTATGTGCATACAATGTGATATTATTCAGCCATCAAAAGGAGCCAAGTATTGGGGCTCCTGGGTGGTTCAATCAGTTAAGCATCTGACTCTTGATTTCAGCTCAGGTCATGATCTCACGGTTCATGGGATTGAGCCCCGTATCACACTCCACACTGTACATTTGGGATTCTCTCTCTCCCTTTGTCTCTGCCCCTCTTTGATGTGTGCATGCACACACATTCTCTTTCTCTCAAAATAAAGAAATAAACCAAAAAAAAGGGGGGGAGGTAAAGTATTAATACGTGCTACATCTTAGAAGAACTTCAGAAACATTAAGCTAAGGGAAAGAAGTCATACACAAAATGTCACATTGTATGATCCCTTTTATATGAGCTATCTGGAAGAGGAAAATCCATAAGAACAGAAAACTCAGTGGTAACCAGGGGCTGGGGACAGGAGAGACTAGTGAGTGATTATTTAATGGGTACAGAGTGTTTTTATGGGGTGTTGAAAAAGTCTTGAAAGTATTGAGAGCTGGTGGCTACACAATATTGTGAGTACACCAAATGCCATGGAATTGTACACTTAAATGGTTCGTTGTATTATGTATGTTCATTGTGTGTTATGTGAATTTCACCTCAACAAAAAAAAGCAGTTGCACAAAAATACATATAGTGTGATTGCATATACAACGTTAAAAAATATACAAAATTAAATAATGTTTAGATACACATAGATATCGTAACAAGAAAAAGCCAAGGGAATGATAAATACCAAATTCTCCACAGTGTTAACATCTGGCAACGAAGAAGGAACACCAAAGGCCTTCAATGATATTTATGATGCTATATTCATTAATATAGGTACATGGGAAGGGTGCCTGGGTAGCTTAGTTGGTTAAGTGTCTGACTTCCGTTCAGATTAGATCTTTGGGTCTATGAATTCAAGCCCCACATCACGCTCTGTGCTGACAGCTCAGAGCCTGGAGCCTGCTTTGGATTCTGTCTATCTATCTCTCTGCCCCTTGCCCAGTCATGCTCTGTCTGTCTCTGTCTCTCAAAAATGAAAAACATAAAAAAAAAAGATAAGTGCATGGGTATTTTTCTTGTTATATTCTTTTATATGTATTTAATATCAATACAATTTAAAGACATAAAAAGGAAGGAAATCCTGTCATATTTGGTAACATGAATGAGCCTTGAAGACATGCTAAGTGAAATAAAACACACACAAAAAGACAAATACTGTATGATTCCTCTTACACCAAGTATCTAGAGTAATCAGATTCATAGGAACAGAAAGTTATAATGGTGGTTTCCAGGGACTGGGGGTGGGGATGGGAATGGGAAATTATTGTTCAATTTTGCAAGATGAAAAAGTTCTGGAGATCTCTTTCAAAATGTAAATATACTTTACTGAACTGCCCATTTAAAAATGGTTTAGGGGCGCCTGGGTGGCTTAGTCGGTTAAGCGTCCGACTTTCGCTTAGGTCATGATCTCGCGATTCGTAGGTTCGAGCCCCGCGTCGGGCTCTGTGCTGACTGCCGGCTCGGAGCCTGGAGCCTGTTTCAGTCTGGACTCCCTCTCTCTCTGACCCTCCCCTGCTCGCGCTCTCTCTCTCTCTCTCTCTCTCTCTCTCTCTCTCTCTCCTAGAAATAAATAAAACATTTTAAAAAAATGGGTTAGATGGCAAATTTTACTTTATGTAGTTTTTATCATAACAAAAAAATTATCATAATTATTGGATGTTAGATGTGTGGAAGAACTGGTGACAAGTTCAGATATGCATGAAGTCACTAAGGAAAGTTGCATGCGAGGCTTATGGCTTTCCAGCTATAATAATAGCCATTTGTCAAAGGCAGTGCATGCAAGTAGAAACAAGTGGGACCACGTCAAACTAAACAGCTTCTGCACAGCAAAGGAAGTCAATAAAATGAAAAGGGAAACTACAGAATAGGAAAAAATATTTGCAGGCCATGTATCTGATAAGGGGTTAATATCCAAAATATATAAAGAACTCATATAACTCAACAGCAAAAAAAAAAAAAAAATGAACAGTCCAATCGAAAAATGGGCATAGAAACTGAATAGACAGTTTTCTAAAGAAAACCTACAGGGGCGCCTGGGGTGGCTTAGTCGGTTAAGCATCCAGCTTTGGCTCAGGTCATGATCTCACGGTTCATGGGTTCCAGCCTCGCCTTGGGCTCTGTGCTGACAGCTAGCTCAGAGCCTGGAGGCTGTTTCAGATTCTGTATCTCCCTCTCTCTCTGACCCTCCCCTGCTCACACTGTCTCTCTGTCTCTTTCAGAAATAAAGAAAACATTAAAAAATTTAAAATAAAATAAAGAAGACCTTCAAATGGCCAGCAGGTACATAAAAATGCTCAGCTTCCCACACAAGGAGCCCAACGTGGGGCCTGAACTCACAAACAGTGAGATCATGACCTGAACCAAAACCAAGAGTCGATGCCTAACTGACTGAGCCACCCAAGTGTCCCATGAATCTTCTCTTTTATTTTTTAAATTAATTAATTAATTAACAGCATGTGTGAGCTTAAACGGGGGGTGGGTGGGTAGATAGAGGGGAAGAGAAAGAATCCCAAGTAGGCTCCAAGTTGTCAGGGTGGAGCCCAATATGGGGCTTGCCTCACAAACCATGAGTTCATGACCTGAGTTGAAGTTGGAGGCTTAACCAACTGAGCCACCCAGGCACCCCTAGGTATCTTAAAACAACAGAAATTTATATTCTTTCATAGTTCTGGAGGCTAGAAGTCCAAAATTTAGGTTGGTCCTTTCTGGAGATTCTGAGGGAGAATCTGTCCCATAGCACTCTGCCCTGTGTGTTCAGTTCCCAAATTTCCCTCATTTTTTAAGGACACCAGTCATTGGATTAAGCCAATCCTAATCCAGCATGAATTTTTAAAAACTCAATTACATTTTCAGACTGTATTTCCAAATAAGGTCACATTTACAAGTATCAGGGACCAGGACCTGAACATATTTTTTTTCAGGGACACAATTCTACCCACTGTAAGCAGAATAATGGCTTTTCTAGACATGCAAGGATTCAAAGACATTTATCTTCTATATACCCTTTCTTAGGAAATTATAATGAACAGTAAAAGGAAAGTAGTCCTAGTTCACTATCAGACTCTACAGGAACTAATATTTGTCTAGTTACAATAATGTGAGCATAATAGAATTTGGACTTTTAGAATCAGTCTATAGTTCTTGCCCATCCAATATGGTGGATTAGCATGTGAAATGTAGCTAGTGCAAGTAAGGAATAAAAATTTTCATTAATCTAAATTTAAAAGTGAACACAATTCAGTTATTGGAAAACCCTTAAGTATGCTTTTTATAACTTTGATATGTAAATCTACTTTTTAGCTTATAAAATTTTATAAAAGGTATAGATCATGTATTTGATGAAAACTGAGTGTTCAAATTTAGATGCACCATGGGTGTAAAATACAATTTGGAATTTAGAAGACTTAGCTTCAGGGTGCCTGGGTCTGACTTCAGCTCAGGTCATGATCTCGCAGTTCATGAGTTCGAGCCTCACGTTGAGCTTGCTGCTGACAGCCTGTCAGTGCAGAGCTTGCTTCAGATCCTCTGTCCCCCTCTCTCTGCCTCTTCCCCTGCTTGTGCTCTCCCAAAAATAAATATTTTTTTTAAAAAGGAGACTTAGTTTCAAGCAAGGAGAATGCAAAATATCTCAATAATATTTTTATATTGCATATATATTGGAATGGCAATATTTATTTATTTTTTTATTTTTAATTTTTTTTTAATGTTTTATTTATTTCTAGGAGAGAGAGACAGCATGAGCAGGGGAGGGTCAGAGAGAGAGGGAGCCACAGACTCTGAAACAGGCTCCAGGCTCTGAGCTGGCAGTCAGCACAGAGCCCGACGCGGGGCTCGAACCCACGAACCGCGAGATCATGACCCAAGCGAAAGTCAGACGCTTAACCGACTAAGCCACCCAGGCGCCCCTGGAATGGCAATATTTAGACATACGGGGTTAAGTATTGGTTCACATATTTCTTTTGGATAGCACTGCTAGAGACAAAACACTTGAAACTTAATGACACAACAGAATGTAAATATTATCCTTGATGATGTAGAAGTTCAAAATATCAATGTTGGGATGTGTAAAGGGAAAATAATTGACAAATAGAAGTGTATGGTACAGCATTGTCATCTTAAAGAGAAAGACTTCAAGAAATCTTGTCTCGTGGTGACAGAATGAGAAATAGATGTTAGGGTCCATTATATAAAATTGTAAAGTGACCAAGAGGGTACTACTAAACATAATGATACGATCATACATAGCAGCTAGTGTACACCTAGTATGATACAGCGGTATGAGCATATTATTTAGAGATATGGAAGCAAATGTTGAAGAACGGATAGAAGAGGATGTGTCTGAGGAGAGACTTCAGGTAAAGACGACCGAGGTCAGCTGCTTCACGTTAAAGCCTTTCTGGATAGTATGATTTTTGTTTCTGTTTCTGTTTTCAAAAAAATAATTTGCATGTATTTACCTTGGTGATAATTCTCAAAAAGAAAATGAATTCAATGTCCGAGAGGTTTTAAGAGTTGAATAGACCATGGGGGACTGGGGGGCTCAGTCAGTTAAGCATCCTACTTTGGCTCAGGTCATGATCTCACTGTTTGTGAATTCGAGCTCCCTATCGGGCTCTGTGCTGACAGCTGGGAGCCTGGAGCCTGCTTCAGATTCTGTGTCTCCCCCTCTCTCTGCCCTTCCCCAACTCGCACTCTCTCTCTCTCTCTCAAAAATACATTAAAATATTTTTTAAAGAGTTTAAAAAAAGGGCCAAGCGGCCCTTCCTTTCCCTTCTCTGTCTCCTGCTTGTCTACATCAGACTTGGCACATACCCATTCCTTCTCACCGTCTTGTTCCCTTGACACTTGACTTTCAAGCCTCCCTTGTCAGCTGGGCTCTGGGCTGAATGCCAAAGTAAAGGAGGGGGACTTGAGAATAAGCTTTCAGAGTGGAGGTCACAATGTGGTGTCTGTGATGAGGTCCCTGTTATAACTGGGCTGGCATGAAAGACCTCACTGGGTGTCAATCTCCTCTGGGCGACCACAGCATACAAGTGTCACCTCTCCCTTCTTCTCAACCTCCAGTCCAGGCCTTGGCAGAGTTCCTTTTAGCGGTTAGCAGGTGGCTGAGAAAGCAAGAGGTGAGGTGTTGGGACTGAGATGTGGTGTGAAGGGTTAGGGGAGGAACGGAAGCCATCAGGACAGGGGGCACTGGTCTGTTGGCCCCAGCCCCTCCTCCTTCCCAGTACCAGGTGTCAGAGCTAATCTACCGTCTGCTGGGGCATCATCATGGATGCCTGAGATGACAGTTCAATACCTGAAGCCAAGTCTGGTAGCTGCCTGTATACTTACATTGTGGCTGATGGCCTTCTTCCTGAGCCAAGAGTTCAGCCAGAATGACATCCATGAAAAGGCCAGAATGCATTCAAGGCCAGAATCCTGCCACTGCTTTGGATCTTTCAGGAAGTGTATGTGTTCATCTGAGATCTTCGAGTGCCCTGCCTGCCTCCACACGCGTGGAGGATCTGACTGGTTTGATGAACGCTTTGTAAGGGCCATTGAGCCTGTGCAGAGGTCAGAAGAGCCCATGTCCTCGGATGCCTTGATATTGTGGTTGGTCAGTGCACAGTCTTGGTCTCTGTCCAGTCCCAGCTCTCCCAACCCCATGCCCTGAACATCTCTCTCTTTATGGCCCCAAGCTCTAACCTTCTTCCAAAGATAGTGAGAGTCTGAGATGAACTCCTAAATTCCTCCCTACTATGCTTTTCTGAACTTCAGGGTGTCAAGTCAAAGAAAGAGTTTGAGGATCAGGAGCAGCAGCCAATAGAAGAGTCTCCCAGACATCCACAGGGCTATGTGGGGTCCAGCTGCCGGACCTGTGCAGTGGTTGGAAACTCAAGGTTCCTACGTGGCTCTGGCCATGGATTCAGGATTAACCAACATGACATGGTCCTCAGGTGGGAGCAGAGGAGGAGGTGGAGACCAGGAAGGTCAGGCCAAATCCACTTCCTCCTCCAAATGTCCACCCTGCTCTCCTTTCTAGGATGAACCAGGCCCCTGTCCTAGGCTTTGAGACAGATGTGGGCAACAAAACCACCATGCGCATTATGTACCCCGAGATGGCTAGCACACGGGATCATGGTACCCAGCTGCTGCTGCTTCCTCTGAATTCATCTGGCCTAAAGTGGTTTATGGAAGTGCTATGGGAACAGAGCTTCAGAAGCCCAATAAACCCTGGGTATGGCAGTGAGCAGAGCCATTGTAGGGGGTGACAGTGGGGACTCCAGAGGGACCCTTGCTGAATTTTGAGGCACCCTCAAGGCTTACCTAAGCTTGGGGGCTGCTGTGTTAAATGACTCTGAAATTCTGAAACACCCCAATCCCTTTTTAGATTTCAGATAGTCCAGGTCCCCAGTGGAAGTAACAAGAACAAAGACAAGGTGAGAGATCTGGGAGGGTAAAGGGGGAGGAGCAGGATGACATGGCTGCTCATAGCCTGAAGGGGATGCCCTTCAGGTCAGCACTCTCCCTTATATTCTCTAGGTCTTGGTGCTCAGCCTCACCTTTCTCCAGTATGTCCAGGATCGTTGGCTGGGGAAGCATGGTTGGTTTCCATCCTTGGGCTTCGTGGGTTTGTTGTATGCCCTGCACACCTGTGACCAGGTAAGACAACTTCTACAACTCACTGACCTTCATCCTTCTGTCAAAATGTCCATTTTCCCAGGGACTTCAGGTTGAGTTTAAAGTTTTTTAACTGGCTTTCAAGACCCTTCATGATCTAACTACCACCACCTTCTCTCTCCAAGCTCACACACTGTGCTTTTTGGCATTCCCCAAACAGACCAGCTCCCTCCTACCTTCTCACGCACTGCTGCCTCTGCCTGGAAGTCCCCTTCTCTTGTCTCCCTGGGGAATCCTCTTTTCCGCCAATAATCAGAAACAACTAGTTGACACTCTCTTTACTGGACTCCAGGGTCACACTGTGTGTTCAAAGTATGTCTTCGCTAGAGGTGAGCTCTGTTCTCCTCCAAGGTCCAAGAGGAAGACTGTCACGCTGGATGTTAAATGAGTGTTTGTTGAAGGGTGGCTGGTGGGCATGGAGGCAGGACAGGATCCAGCCTGCGACCCCGTGGCCCTTTCCTATCTTATCCTATTTCCCAGGTATCCTTATTTGGTTTTGGGACAGATGAGTTCATGAGGTTGTCCCATTACTGGGATGATAAATATTGGCTCAAGAGTAACATACACAACTTCAAAGAAGAGCGAAAGGTCATCTTAAAGCTGGAATGTGAGGGGAAGGTTGTTGTTTACAACTGAAATGTTTTCCAACCTGTTCACCCCATTGGAAGCCCCAGGAGGCTGGCTGTGAGTTAAAGGGACCATGGTGTATCAGAGAAGGACTGGGGCTTCAAGTGATCCTGGATATAAATCACTCTGCTCTAAATAAAACTGTAGCTTATTCCTCCCAATGGATCCTGGTGGTGTTAAAGGCTGCATTCTCTCCCAGATTCTTAACAGCAAACATATCCCCATATGACATATATATACACATCTCACACTATATGTGTATATGTATACATATATACCTCAGCAAAAAATATGATCAAATGAAAAAGAGGAAAAAGCAAACCCTAAAGTTGAGAACAAATCAAATGGACCTAACTATATATCAGATTGGTAATATAAGCACCAGAGAAAAGAATTATTTCAAGTTCCTTTGGTACTCAATATATTATGTATCCTTTGGAGGATATATTCTGTGGACAAAAAGAACTACAAAGAAACTTTAAACTTCACTTAGCAGATGTATTATAATATTAGTATTATTTTTGAAACTATATAATGGGTTTCATGGAATAAAGTAATTAAGTAATAATATTAATATTATTAGGAACCAAATACGAAGTCAGACAGGTATAGTAAAAACTCTGTGACATTAAATTCAAACTGGAAATATCATTATAAACTCAATTTTTAAATTATTTTTTGTGGCAATATCTATATAACAATTACATTTTAATCATTCGAAAGTGTACAGTTAGGTGGCATTAAGTACATTCACATTACTGCGCACCCACATCACCATGAACTCGCGATTTTCCAAATACATTTTCTGCTCTGTCATCTGAATGGTCTAAATGCCATAAATACCAGTAGCAATGATCAATCCTGGAACTCAGATTTTGTTTTCTAAATACTTCTTTCCCATGAAAAGATTCCAGATCTGGACAGGAAAAGTACCAGGAAAATCTAGACATCAAAGTTGGGAATATTTCAACATCAAAAACAGCAATTGTCATGATGGAATCACAGTGAATATACAAAGAATCCTTGAGTCCATAATGATACTCAGAAATAAAAACAATTCATTAGAGGAGACTATCAACTTGGGGGAGGGAGAGCATTTATCCTGCTTTTTTTTTTTTTTTTTTTTTGTAGAAACTGTAGTTCAGGGTAACCAAATAGCCTCCGCTGAGGATGTTTGGTTGTTGGGTATACGAAACAAATATCCACTATGTTCTACCTCCCTGGCTGCCCCCAACACACACACAAACTAACACAATGCAAATATCCCTCATCCAACCAAGACTATACATACCTGCCTCCCGAAAGGCACTGATGTGTATGGGACGTCTAGTTTAGAGCCAGAGTCCAAAAATCTCCAAAGGTGTGAGCAGTGCAGCTATCTATTGCCATGTTATTCCAGATACTGAACCCATTATGGCATCATATAAACATATTACAGGTATTTAGAGGAATTAAGTTGTCCAGTGTAAAAATAGAGTCTTTATCACTTCTTGGCCTTTTGGCTAAGATCAAGTGTTAAATAGAGTTTTTAAAATTTTTCTATCGTAGACAGAGAGTGAGAGAGAGTTCAGGAAGAGGGGCTGAAGGAGAAAGAGAGAGAATCTCAGGCAGGCTCCAATCTCAGCGTGGAGTCCCATGTGGGCTTGATCCCATGACCCTAGGGTCATGACCTGAGCTGAAATCAAGAGTCAGATGCTCATCCGGCTGAGCCACCCACGCGCCCTAAAAAGAGAGTGTTAAAAAATTGGTTGCCTCTGGAGAGAGGTGGGAAAAGAATTGGATGGGAAACTGCTACCTTCTTTTCTACTTCATTTTGTAACCATGTGCATGTACTGGTTTCATTTTAAATAAAAGAAACAAAGTTTAGTTGGATAGAAATTTACTTTTAGGGGCGCCTGGGTGGCTTAGTCGGTTAAGCGTCCGACTTTCGCTTAGGTCATGATCTCACGGTTCGTGGGTTCGAGCCCCGCGTCGGGCTCTGTGCTGACTGCCAGCTCAGAGCCTGGAGCCTGTTTCAGTCTGTGACTCCCTCTCTCTCTGACCCTTCCCTGCTCACGCTGTCTCTCTCTCTCCTAGAAATAAATAAAAATATTAAAAAAAAAAACTTGTAAAAAAAAGAAATTTACTTTTAACCACATCACAAAGTTTTCCTGTAGATTCTTTCCTCAAGGGGGGCCAAAAAGGGGCACCTGGTTCAGTCAGTCAAGTGTCTGACTTCGGTTCAGGTCATGATCTCACCGTTTGTGGGTTTGAGTCCCGCATCGGTCTCTGCACTGACAGTGCAGAGCCTGCTTCAGATCCAGTCTCGTCCTCTCTCTCTCTGCCCCTTCGCAGCTTGTGCGCATGCTCTCTCTCTCAAAAAGAAATAAACATTAAAAAAAAATTTTTTTTTTTTTTAAAGAGGGGCCAAAAGTCTCTTCCTTTATCCTTTCTGCCTTATGCTTAACAACCCTGCACTGGCAATAGATGGCGCCCATCTCAGAGATGCGCCGCATTAGTCTTGGCATATATTCTCACCCTTTTTATTCCTGTCCCCATTACGCTTGATTTTCAAGCTCACCCTTACCAGGTGGACCGTGGGCTGAATACCAAGGTGAAGGCAGGAACAAGACCTCCGTGCAGGAACTCACAATGTGACTTGTGTGGTGGGGTCCCTGATACTGAGCTGGCATGAAGAACCCCGTTGAGCATCAACCCCTTCTCTTCCAGGGAGGCCACAGGAAACACCAAATGTCGCCTCTCCCCCTCCTCCATTCAGCCTCCAGTGGAGCACCCTGTAGGGCTTAGCAGGTGACTGTGGAGCTCTGATGGAGGCCGCCAGGGCGGTGTGGTGCTGGTGAAGTCTGTGACAGTAGTAGCTTCCTACTTTTCCCAGTGTTTGGTGTCCGAGTCAGCCAGCCACTTGCCTTGTGCATTGCCCCATGGGAAAGGAATGAAGCCTTAATGGTGGGTTTTAGGCTTATGGGCTGAACATCACATTCACCTGTGGCTGATGCCTCAGCTCTGGTCGGAAAGATCTAATCTGAACAGGCTAGCTGGTATAGCTCCAAGAGCCTGCCATCGCCCACCCTTAGGACCCACAGGCACACCCCTGGACCCTATAAATGCAGTGTATCTATCCAATCAGCTTGAAAACACTTTGAAAGGGCTCTCCAGGCCTCTGTTCCTTCAGGATATTCTGTGGCACTTTCTCTGGCTTTCCTGAGCGGCCAGTGAGTCTCTTCTGGACATCCAGGTCATTCTGTAAGTGTTTGTCTAGGTGCAGGCTCTGTCCTCCCTGGAGAAGAGCTCCTCTTTTCGGTGCTTTGTGACACACAGGTTTAATGAGTATTTCCAAGTGAATGGAAAGCTGGATTCGGGGCAAGGGGCAGCAACCAGCCCATTTTATCTGTAAGGTTTCTGCATCTGGAGTCGGGCAGACAAGAGGCAGGCCCTTATACAGGGAAGAGAGTTACCTCTAAAGGCTGAAGCCTGACTTGTTGAGCCACAATGCAACAGCAGAAGGCAAAGGAATTGGCCAGCTCAAATGTGAGACTATTCTTGGCCAGCAACAAGCCTTAGACCCTTGGATCTGAAATGGTAGGTCTGGAATATTCAGATCTAGGAGACATGACAGGAAACCAAGATAGGAGGTCCAGGAGAGATGTGTGGATTATCAGGCACCAGTATAAGCTTTCCCGGATTCCCTCACCTCAAGGACTAGCAGTCATTAAGAAGAACCAGATTTGAATACTTATTCTCCTCCCCCTCCCCAGGTCCACACACATGGCCATGTGCTGGGAACAGAAAGCACAGCCCTGGCAGAGAGGCACATCTCTCCTCTGATTGCCGACTCACTCACCTTTTTACTTCCAAGCCATCCTGTGTCAGGCTTCAGGGCCTAGGGAGGCTATACAGAGCTAGGGAGGCTAACAAAAGACTAAGAGGAAAGAGGTCACAATGTGCACACTGATGTAAATGAAGTGGTTGAGTCTTGGGAGTACAGCCCTGCCTTCTCTGGAGGAGCCTCTCTTCTCATCTTCACCTCCTCCAGGGTCTGGACAACCCCTGGTCCCAGCAGGCTAGAGGGAGTAAATTCTAGGGTCGGTCCCAAGTTGAGACCCCATGTTCTTGCCCTTTCTCCTCCCTCGCCTACTTTCTAAGTGTGGTGAGCAGAGCCGAGTCTGCATCTCTTCTGCGCTGTGCTCGAGGGATCGCTGCTTGCAGCACATTGCTTCTTTCTGCTCCCTGCTCCACACACCACTGCTCCTGTTCTGCAGGGCCTGCTGTTTGCACAGAGCTTGGCCGCTCCATCCTCAGCCCTGGGGAGTGAATAGGTGTTTAGTGGGTCAGAGTATTGCAGGGGTGGGGACAAGCAGCTGAAGATGTCATCTGTCCTAAGACCAGACAACTAAACAACCATGTGGCTTGAAAGGGACCTGTTCCATGGGCTGAGATGAGGCCTGCATGCCGAGTCTTGGGCCGGGGGTTGCCTTGCTGCTTTTGTGGGTGAGGTATCCCCACCTCCACAGGTACTTCTGGAAGTTCTGCTGCTGGCCCCAGAGCTGTAGAAGCCCTGAGGTTGCTCATCTGGATAGCCTGATTCCCCCAGCAGTGTCCGCCTGGTTTGATCAGCGCTTCTGGATGGGCCCCAAAGCTCCTTGTGGAGTTGGGAGACCACCACGTCCAGAGTTCCTGGGCTCTGAGCTGTATCGCCTCCCTCCCTGACTCCTTTCTCTACTCCGATGGGGCCCAACCTCCTCTGTGTTAGAACATGGGGGGTGAAGTGGTAAGTCGTCTGTGCTCTTCTCTGTCGGCACTGATGTTAGGAGACCCAACCCAATTCCAGCCGGCCAAGGAGGAGCTTTTCAGCTGACCCTCGGGCCACAGCGAAACCCTGAGACCCACCCATGCCAGTCCTGTGCTATGCATGTGGAACTTAGGGAATCTGAAGTCTTCGCAATATGGGGTATCCACTGAGGAGCACCACACCATGCTCAATGGGCACAGGAAGGTGAGGGTGGTGAACAGTGCCAGCCGGTGAGCCCCAGTGCCTTCCTGACTTCCTTTCCTATCTCTGCAGAATGAACCAGGCCCCACTTTTAGGTCCAGAGAATAACTAATAGAACGTATTGCACAAAACGCACCTGAGAATGCCCATGACCTGGTGAGAATATCCACACACTGCTGGCGTTGTTGCAGCCTCCAGATGCAGTGTGGACTGTAGTGGTCTTGAGCCAAGGTGGAAAAGGGCATCTTTTACCAGGTGGTATGAGTGGTGGGGACCCCAGGCCTGGAGGTTTGGTCCTTGAGAACTCCTAGCACAGGAAGGGCCAGGTGAAGACTCTGAGCCACAGGGACTCTGAGTAGAGGCAGGGTCCTGGCCAACATCTCTAGGGTCCCAGATCTAATTCTGGGGAGTTCTAAGCTGTAACATTTTACTAAGCATCTGTTGCTGAGTCTCATACCATGATTCTGGAACAAAACTTCAGCAGAGGTAAACAATCCCGTTTGCTGTGTAATGTGATGGAATAGACAGGGCCTGAGCCCTGAGTAAGTAGGTTGGAGGAGTGGGGTGCTGTTCCTAAACCCCCACATTCTTTTTTTTAATTTTTAAAATGTTTTTATTTATTTTTGAGAGTGAGAGTGAGAGAAAGCATGAGCAGGGGAAGAGCAGAGAAAGGGTGACACAGAATCTGAAGCAGGCTCCAGGCTCTGAGCTGTCAGCACAGAGCTCGAGGCAGCACAGAGCTGTAGGCCCCCTACAGTAAACAGGAAGATAAAGCCCAGGGCCCATAGTATGGCGGGGGACCATTTAATGTTTCCTCCGGCTTCAACCCACGAATCGTGAGATCATGAGCAGAGGTCGGACGCTTAACCGACGGAGCCACCCAGGTGCCCCAAACCCCCACAGTCTTAATTGGCCTTAGCTCCATCTTCAGGCTTAGGAATTCCAGATTATAGCTCAAGGGCCAGAGAAAGGTCATGCCCTGCTTTTTTAGAGAAGCTGTTCTCTTAGGCTTCAAGGAAGGTGACAACAGTAAGTCTTAAGTCTCTGAACTGGGTTCAGTCCAGGGTGCCTCCACCCAGGTAAGTCCATGAGTGACAAATTCTGCCATAGTCTATCTTCTTTACTAGCTTGCCATGTGGTTGGACTGCAGAGGACCAGAGCTGGTTCCAACTGGTATGCCCAGGAAGGGATCCCAAGGGAATTCACCCAGAGCAGAAGAATGAGGCCCGGTGCAATGTCTGAACTCCACAGACTGACTTTAGCCAAAGGCCAACTCAGTGTTTTTGAAGCCCCAGAACTGGTTTTAAGTCAAGAACATATGATCGTTCCTTATTATCCATGAGTTCAAATCTGGATCCCAAGGCCCTCCATAATCTCCCTCCCTCCTCATCCAACCTCAGCCCTCGTGTGCTCTGCCACAGGCCGACCAATCTCACAAGCATGCTGACTCCTCCAACCTTCAAGGGCCAGCTCATGCTTTCCTGCCTCAGTCCCCAGAATATCTACGCACTTTTAGTCAGTACACAGTACTGTCTGTGCTCCTCTGTTCTTGTCCTTTGGACCCCATCTCCCTGTGGACAGGGGCTTTGTCTTGTTGCATCTGCTATAAGCCTTCTCTATCACAATGCAGGCAGATGACAAATTCATGCCACCTGACCGGAATCTTCAGCAAATTCTTCCTTAACAGATGCCCTGACATGCTGCCACCACGCAATGACACAAGTGGAGACAGCAGCAGAGAACAAACACAGGGACCCGGTGTTTATTATTGGAAAGGAAGAGAAAGATTGGGTGAGGTGCTGGGATAATACATTCTGGACAGAGGCAGTAGAGGTCCCTTGGCCAGAGCAAAGCACTCCTCTAAGGTGACTCTGTGGGCTACGGGCAGGTGTAACTTGGCTCGTTCCCAGCCTTGCAGACTTCCTTCCCTCTTCGTGGGCCATGACGGCCATCTGTCTGTCTATGTGTTCCCCAGCTGGTCTGTAACCTGCCCTGGCTGTGGCTGCTACCTGGAGGTGGCCTGGGTAGTGCTGGGGCTGGGGCATAGCAGGACTGGCCCCGCGGATGTCAGACTTTGAGTCAGGGACTCGTCCAGCTTGCGGGTCTCAGCTTCCAGAACAGTGGCCTCAGGGGTCTGGGCCACGGCCAGAAGTGAGTGGGAGAGGCTGTGGTGCAGGCCTGCCAGCTCCCGGCTTGTCTGCACCGAGCGGGCAATGTAGTCCTGCCTCTGCTTCCGCTCCAAGGCCAGCTGGGCACGCAGCAGGGCCACCTGGGAGGGCAGGAAAACCGAGAGGAAAAGAGTAATTAGGCGCCTTGAGGCTGCCCCACACCTTCCTGCTCTACTCCTGTGGCTCAGGATCAGCGCATTTGAATCAACTACCACACACAGATCTCAGGATCAAGCTTTAGTGTTTAGGGAACGGCCCCTGGGAATCACAGAAAATCCAATGATTCTCAATCTGGGCTGCACAGGAGGCTCAAATAGAGACCTTAAAAACAACAGCAACAACAAAACTACTCAACAACTTTTTTGAGGGGTCATTTACATGTAATAAAATGCACAGATTTTAAGTGTAAATTTTGACGAGTTTCATAACGTACATACCCACGTATAACCACTCTCCTGATCAAGATACAGAATATTTTAATCACTGCAGGAAGTTCTACTGTGCCCCTTTGGAAGCTTTTAAGAAATACTCTGACTTAATTAGACTGCAGTGAGGCTGGGACGTCAGTATTTTTTTCAAAGCTCCCCAGGTGGTTCTAATGTGCAGCCAGGGATGAGAATCCCTGATTAATTAACCCTTCCATTTCTCTGATGAATACACTGAGACTACCAGCACGTGGTTACTGGGAGCTCAGGGCGGGTCTAGGACTAGGGTGAGGCAGAGAGGCTCCTGGGGTGCAAAATTTAAGGGATTCCAGGTTGATAGGAGCACCTCCTTAAATTCTCCACCCAAGTGCTTCCCTTGCCTTACCTAGTCCAGGCCCCGTCTCAGGACGGCTTTCTATGGATTCAGAGTGATAGCTAAGTCTAGCTGTGGAGTCAGGCTCTGGCAGTAGTGACTATTAATTCCTGGAAGTAATTAATGGCTCAGACATAAAAATTCCACAGTCCTTATTACTCCTTGAAAGACAGGGTGAACCTTTAGGTGAGGCCTAAGAGGCAAGAAGGCACTCGATGCTGGTGTCCCTGAGCGTGGTGGCTTACGCTGAGGTCCATGGGTCTTGGCACTAGTGCCAGGCTACTCTGCCTGGTGTGCCGGCAACAGTTCTACCTGCAAAGGTGCATTTGGGGGCCCAGGAGGCCAGGGTGCTTCTGTCTGCTTTTGTCTTTCCTCCTAGAACCTTCTGTGTGCCCCTCAGCCCTCTTCCTTCTCCTTTCCCTTCCTAAGGAGGAACCTGGAGGCCTGCGGCATGCTTCCTTCCCCACTCCTGCCCTAAGCAGATGGGAGGTTGAGTCAGGACTGGGCTCTTGCCTCCCACACAGACTGAAGTTCTGCGAGGGAGGAACATTTCCCTTCTCCCTGCTGGAGGTGCACAGAGGGTCCAGCGCACAGCAGACACTAACGCCTTGCGGCCTGTCTGCAACAGAGGGAAAGGGGGCTTAGAAAGCTGACCCTTCCAGAACATACCTCTTTCTGCAGTTCAGCCATGTGCTTGGAGTCTGAGGTGCCCTTCTGATCTCCTCTGCCATCCTATGGAAGACAAATGCCACTCCTGTTGGAAAAGGCCTTTCCACCCTGAGGGTTCTGTAGGCAGCCTCAGTCAGCTCGTCCCAGGCCCCGGGGGCCAAGGCAAGGGCTATGGGCCAAAAGTGCCTGAACCCAGACTGGACTCCATGGGGCACCATGACCCTAGGGCAAGGAAGCCCAGGAAGGCCCAAGCCAGCCTAACGGAAGCCCATGGAGACCTGATGCTGAACATCCAGAAGGCTCGAACGGCACTGGCTT
Source organism: Hyaena hyaena (assembly GCF_003009895.1). Taxonomy (NCBI): domain Eukaryota; kingdom Metazoa; phylum Chordata; class Mammalia; order Carnivora; family Hyaenidae; genus Hyaena; species Hyaena hyaena. Next base: position 43,914 of record NW_024082771.1, on the reverse strand, counting down.
CTTTGAGTCACCTTTTCATGCATCTGGTTTGTGCTAGCTCTGGGCCATGAGCTAGGGGTGCAGAAAGGAAGACAAGGTGCCTGTCTTTGAGAAGGTTTCATAAAGGGAGGGAGACAGAGAGCCTGGGGGATGTTCAGCCACCAGAAGCAGTCTCTCTGCGACAGGCTGCAGTGCTGTTGACTGATGGGCATAACTCAGCTAGAAGAGTGCTGGTTTGGGGAATCTTCCCCCAACTCCTTACCTGAAAAAGGGAGTCTAGTCCCAAGAAATACCATGGACCCTAATCTTGTAAATTCATTAGTACAAGGGAGAAAGCCCCACAAAACTACTATCAAGCTTCCAAAGCACAGCAGGGTCTGGCCAGCATCACCCAACACCCACATGCCAGGGATTCTGACCAGAAGCTCGAGGAACCCCACTCCTGGGTAAGCCTGAGGCTCTGGTCTGGAAGCAGGTAAGTTACACATCAGTGAAGGCTTTCGGAGTTCCTGGGAATGCAAGGCTGCCAGCCATGACCCCATCCCCACCCACTGAGGACGGGCCTCCTTCCTGGGGACACACTGAGCTGGGCTAGGCTGGCTGGAACCCAGCCGGGAGGGGTTCTCTGATCAGCTAACGTGGGCATCTCCTCCTCAGAGGGAAGCCTGGGGTATGCACTGCAGGGGGCTGTTTCTGACCCTCCGGAGGCTGCAGTCAGTAAAAAAGAAGCAAACCTGCTGTGTGGCTTCACTGACCTCCAGGACGCCCATCCGCGATGCACGCATGGAGTCCCTCTTCAGCTTCCTGCGCTCTCGTTCCACCTGCCGAGATGCCAGTGTGAAGTCAGGGCTTGTCTCGGCTCTGGGGCTGGAGCAGAACTGTCTCTCTCTCTCTCTCTCTCTCTCTCACTTTTTAAAGTAAGCTCTCTGCCCAAAGTGGAGACCAATTTAGGGCTTGAACTCATGATCCTGAGATCATGACCTGAGCTGAGATCAAGAGTCAGACACCTAGGGCCCCTGGGGGTGGCTCAGTGGGTTGAGTGTCCAACTTTGGCTCAGGTCATGATCTCATGGTTCATGAGTTTGAGCCTTGCTTCGGGCTCACTGCTGTCAGTGCAGGGCACCCCCCTCCCCGCCCGTCCCCTACTCGTGCTCTCTCTAAAAAACAAAACAAAACAAAACAAAACAAAACAACAGAGTGAGACACTTAACTGAGTCACCCAGGTGCCCCAGAACTGCCTTTTTTGAGAGAAAGCTGGTGTGAGTGTGAGAACAGGGACAGCAACCACGAGAAGCTAAGCTCCTGGGTTGAGGAGAGCTCATACCAGGGCAGCCCTGAGAGCAGAGTGTGCTGCTGGGGCAGAGGAGGTAGAGCCGGCCTCTCAGGCTTTCAGAGCAGGCTTAGCAAACATCTTCTGTAGTGTTTTGGTTTTGCGAGCCATTAGATCTCTGTCACAACTATTCAACTCCACTACTGTGGAGTTCCGATGAAACCTTCTTCTCAGCAGTGGGCAGCAGGCTGAATGTGGCCTTTATGTTAGAGTCTACTACTTGGCTCTGGGGGCCACAGAAGTGGAAATGTCTGCTCCCCAGACCCCAGGGATGGGAGAAACACATGCCTGCTCCAAGGTGGCCCGCAGTTGGACATTGTGGTGCTGCAGTCGGCTCCGGTCAATCTCCAGCTGTGCCACTGCTTGCTGGAGGTGTTCCAGCCTTTGTCCCCACAGCTGCTTCTCCTCCATCCCAGGACTGGGCTCAGCTTCCACTCTGGAGACCTGCAGGAGAGACCTGTGACTGTCACCTGGGCAGCCCCGTAGACAGATGGGGAACAGAGAGCGGGTAAAGGGACCAATCTGACAGGTCTGAGCTTCAGGGACTCAATTTCCAAAGGAGGGGGGACAAGCCCCCGTAAAGGGGCTTCCTCCTGGCCATCTCTTCCCACCCGGCTCCCAGCTCACCTCTTCCAGCAGTACACCTACCTCTTCTCTGGGCCCCCGTTCTGCTCTGCTGGTCGAGCTGGGGCTGAGGAGCCGCTCCTTCTCCAGAGCCTGCCTGGTGAGCTCCAACTCATCCTGGGGTATCAAGATGTGGAGCAAATCACACCATGGCAACCTCATAACCAGAACCACTCTACCTTTCATCCTCATGAAAGCAGGTTAATTTTCTCATCAGGTTATAGTCTTATTGTTGCTGGAGGCTCTGAGCTGTTCTAGTGCAGAATCTTTATTTTACAGATGGACAAAGCAAAGAAGTAGAGAGTGGGTCTCTTCAAGGATACTCCTAGGTGAGCTAGGACTAAAACCTGGCTCATTTGAGATCTCCCAGAAGCTAAGCAACAACTTGGAGCACTGAGGTGTTGTAGAAACTAGAGCATGGACTCAGTAGAGCTGGGCGTTATGTCACCACTTACTGGCTATGTGACTTACGTTAAGATATGAGCACTCTCCAAAACCCAGTTTCCTCATTTGTAAAATGACTACATGCTCCGCAAATCATAGACTGAGCTTTTGGCACTAAATCCCTCTTGATAAATGGGGACCCCAGTGCTAGATATTTTCTAGATGCCATATGTCACATAAATGATAACGATCAAGAAGAGAGACAGGTAAGGGGCACCTGGGTGGCTCAGTCGGTGAAACATCTGACTTCAGCTCAGGTCATGATCTCACGGTTTGTGAGTTTGAGCCCCACATCGGGCTGTGCTGACAGCTCAGAGCCTGGAGCCTGCTTTGGATTCTGTGTCTCCCTCTCTCTCCTTCCCTCCCCTGCTCACACACTCTCTCTCTGTTTCTCTCACATATAAATAAATGTTAAAAAAATTTTTTTTTAAAGAAGAGAGACAGGTAAGAGGAAATGAATGTACGTGTGTGGGTGGAAGTTGCCTGGGAGACAGGAAGAGCTTAGCAGTAAACAGGTAGCATTCTAGAGTCAGACTCCTTAGATCTAGTTCTGCCACTGACTGGCCATATGACAAGTTGCTTAGCCTCTCTGAACTATAAACTGAAGCTAACAATTCCTACTTCTCAGAGTTGTTGTGGAAGGAAGTGAGAGTGACAGTGTCCGGCATGGAAAATGCTAAAATAAAAAAATGGTAGCATTGAAATGAATGGCTGCACCTAAGAGACGTTCTTTTATTAAAAAAAAATTTTTTTTGATTTATTTATTTTTGAGAGAGAGAGAGAGAATGTGAGCAGGGGAGGGTCAGAGAGAGATATAGAATCTGAAGCAGGCTCTAGGCTCTGAGCTAGCTGTTAGCACAGAGCCTGATGCAGGGCTTGAACCCACAAACCGTGAGATCATGACCTGAGCTGAAGTCGGATACTTAACTGACTGAGCCACCCAGGCATCCCTCCAAGAGATGTTCTTGAGTGTTGTAGTGGGTTGCAGGGGGAGCCTGACCTGAGCTACAATTCTGCTCAGTGACTGTCCTGCTCAGCTAAGCACCTTACTTTTTCTGTGCGTTTAAGAATAAGCCTAGAGGGGCGCCTGGGTGGCTTAGTTGGTTAAGCGTCCGACTTTCGCTTGGGTCATGATCTCGCGGTTCGTGGGTTCGAGCCCCGTGTCGGGCTCTGTGCTGACTGCCAGCTCAGAGCCTGAAGCCTGTTTCAGAGTCTGTGACTCCCTCTCTCTCTGACCCTCCCCTGCTCACGCTGTCTCTCTTTCTCTCTCTCTCCTAGAAATAAATAAAACATTAAAAAAAAAAATTAAAAAAAAAAAAAAAAAGAATAAGCCTAGAAATAGGAAAGGAATTCTACATGGTGAAAGCTTCCTTCCTATGCACTGTGTATTCTCATTTCATACTCAAGACGGCCCTACAGGGCTGGTTACTGTCATTCCCTATTTAATCAAAGAGAAAACCATGAGTTAGAGAAGTGAAAACACTTACCGAGGATCACACAGCCTATAAACTGTAAGACTGTATTGCAAACCCAGGAACTTGACTCCAAAGTTCACAAATGTATCCCTTTCTCTGCATACTGCTTCCAAAGGCAAGTCCCTGCAGGGCTGTGTGTCTGAGATGATGGGGTTCTCTGGGGCTCAGCCCCGATCAAGACACCAGGATGTAGAGTCAATTTCCCGGGAAAAATGGGCTGGGTTGCTCTTGGCAAAAGAGAATGCCTCTCTATGACCAGGTCAACCTTGTTCTCCTGATTGCCTACTCTGTACAAGGCCTCGTGCTCAGTGCTGGGGGTGTAAAGGGGACTAAGACATGGCCCCTGACCTTGAGGTTGAATGCTGTACCCTAAGGTCCACTTCCCTTCTCACTCAACATTCCACCTAGACTAGTGCATTTATCCCTAACTGCGGAGGACCCTGAGTCTTTCTCTGGTCTCATCCTTCAATCTCAGATGACTTTACAGACATGTCCACTGGATATCACCCCATACATGTCCCAAGGCACCTCACTCATTGCCATTCCACAGCGTTCCTGAAACCTGCCTCTGAGCAGAGACCTGGGGGTTTGGTTTCCTTCTGCCCACTCTTCACTCCCCTGTCCCTGAGTCCATTGCCAGAAGTCCTATGAGCCCATAGGTCCAACCCCATGTCACCATCCAGCCTCCTCGTTGGTCTCCTTAGATCTACTGTTGCTCCACATGGCAGCCTGAGAGATTTTCCGAACTGTACATCAGATTGTGTCACACACACTCACACACACACACACACACACACACACACACACACCCTCACCCGCCCCAAACGCTTCATCCACATCCCACTGGTCACCCAGGTCCTTAACCTAACTTATAAGCCCAGAACAATGGGGCCCCTGCCATCTTGTCTTCTGTTGCCAACTGTCCCTCTGCGTCCCAGTCAGCCTAAAGTCCCTGCACAGATACTCCGCACTCTCCTTCCTCTTTCTTCTTCCCCAGAAAGCTCCTCCCCTCACCTATGCTTGGCTAATACCTTATTGGTCCCTTCAGATCTAATTTTAAACCCCACTTTTACTGGGAAGCCTTTCAGGATTTACCATTAGGAAAAGCTGAGTGTCCCTCTAGTGTGCTCACAGCACACTAAACTTCCCCAATGAGGCACTAAATATAACTAGACACTGCATTCTAATTTCTTATCCCCTAGACTCCATGAGGGCAGGAACTGTGGTGTCTTATTCTCTCCATATCCCCCCCAGACCAGCACAATAATCTGGATTCCACTTAGCTCTCTCACACTCTGAGGTGCCACAAGCCCAGGGTCCCAGGCAGCCCCTGTGGGCTCAGCCAGACGGGCCGTTACTGCCATGGAGGGACTCACCTGCAACCTCTGGCGTTCTGAGTCCCGCTCCAGAACAGAGGCTTGTAGGAGTACGGCCACCTCCTTCAGATCGCTGATGCTAGCCTTGCTCTGCGCCAGGGACAGCGCCAAATCCTGGGCCTTCTCCCTCCACTCAATCTCCCTGGCCTCTGTCTGCCTCAGGGCTGCCTGAAGTCGCTCCAGCTCCTGCTGCAGCCGGGGCCCTAAAGCATCAAATTCTGTCGAGGGCTCCTCTGGTGGGAAGGCTGTGTGGCTGTGGAGTGAGTCCTCCAGAGTCTTCCTTTGCTGGGCCTCCCTCAGTCCCAGGATCTCCTCTTCCTTTTGGGCTAGAGTCAGCTGCAACTCCCTTAGGTGTTCCCGGAGGCCCCTTATCTCTTCCTCTTCTCCCTCCCGCCCTGCACCTTGCTTCCCTTGATCTTCTCGGTCCCTCTGGGCCAGAGACTGCTCTAGCAGCTGCCCCTGTCTCGTCTGATGGCTCAGCTCGTCATCCTTCTGGGCAAGTGCCCGCTGGAGCTGCTGCACAGCCTCCTGATGTTGGAGATCCCGGTCCCGGATCTCCCCTTCCCGCCTTCTCAGGGCCTCCTCCAGCTGCCGGGCTTGTGCCTGGCAGGAGTCCAGGGCAGCCTGCAAGGTGGCAGTGCTGGCCTCCAGGCTGCGGCTCAATTCTGCCTGCCCAAGGAGACGCTGCTCCTTCTCCTGCAGGGCAGCCTGAGCCTCGCTGAGGGCCTCCTGCAGGGCCTCAGCCCGGACCCGGGCCATCTCCTCCTGGTGCCGGGAGGACCGGCCATCTGCTTGCAGGGCCTGTAGCTCCCGGTCCTGGTCCTGGAGCTTGGCCTCTGCCTGCAGCAGGCTGCCCTGCAGGCCCCTGAGCTCTGCCTCGTGCTCCTGCGCACGCTCGGCGCACTGTTGCCGGAGGGCCAGCAGAGCTTCCTCCTGTTCCCGAGACTCAGCCCGTAGGTCCCCCAGCACCTCCTCCAGGGCCTGCACCCTCTGTCCCTCCACCGCCAGCTCTTCCTGGAGCCTTTGCACATGCTCCTTCTGGTCCTCAAGCTCCCCCTGGCGCTCTTTCAGTAGCGCGTGGGCCTGCTCCAGGGCTCTCTGCAGCGTGCTTGCTTTTTCCTTCATGTGCTCCTCCTGTCCCCGCGCCTGCTGCTGCTGCTGCCGCAGGGCCTCGAGCTCCTGGTCCCTCTGAGCCAGGGCTCTCTGGGCCTCTTCCAGGTGACCCTGAAGGGACTGCTCTTTCAGCTGCCCCTGCTCCCTGGCTTCCTGCAGGTGCTGCTGCAGGACCACGATCTCCTGCTCTCGCTGGGTCAGGAGGAGGCTGGTCTCACCCACTTTCCTGTGTAGGCCCTGGAGCTGTTGCTCCAGATGGCCCTTGTGCTCCTTCAGCTCCTGGATACGTTCCTGCTGGCATTCCACCTCCTTCTCCTTGTCACGCAGGATCAGCTTCATGTGCTCTAGGCTCCCGCGCTGGGCTTTACTCTGGCCCTTGCCTTCCTCTGCCCGTTCCTGCATCAGCGGCCGCTGGGAGGCCAGCTCCCGGCCCCGCTCTCTCAATGACAGTTTGATCTGCCCCAGGTCCTCCTCTAGGATCTTGGCCTGCAGTGTCCTCTGATTCTCTAGGACCTGAATCCTCTCCCTCTGTAGCACCATGTCTTGGTCCCTCCTCTCGAGGTCCTGAGTCAGGTGCTCCTTCTGCCTCTGCAGCTCCTCGATCTGTTCTCGCTGGCACTGCAGCTCCTGGTCCTTGTCCTGGAGCTCTCTGGCCAGAAGGGCGCTGCGACTCTCCAGCTCGTGGATCTGGCTGCCCTGTGCCTGCAGCTCCTGGCTCCTTTCCTCCAGGTCCAGCGTAAGGTGGGTCAGAGCCAGCCTCTGCACTTCCCTCTGGTCCTCCAGCTCCTCGATTGCCTTTTGCTGGCACTCCATTTTGTGGTGGTTTTCTTCTAGTTCCAGCGCCAGGCATTCCAGAGTAACCAGCTGCTTCTTCAGATCCTGAATCTGTTCCTTCTGGCACTCGATCACCTGGGCCTTCTTCTCAAGTTCGAGAAGCTGATGCTCCAAGATGCTCCTCTGTGTCTCTCGATCTTTTTCCAGCTCTCTGATCTGCTCCCTCTGCACAGCCAGCTTCTGCTCCCGCTCCTGGACGGCCATGGGCAGATGCTCTAAAACAGACCTGCAATTCTCCAGCTCCTGGATCTGTTCTTGCTGCACGTCCACCTCTTGGTTCCTCTTCTTCAGGTCCAGAGATAGCACTTCCAAGGCAGCCTTTTGCATTTCCCGTTGTTTCTCCAGTTCCTGGATATTTCCCCGCAAAGTCTCCACCTCCCCTTCTCTTTCAGACAGGGTCTGGGCCAGGATGGCTAAATTCTCCTGCAGAGCCTTGCCATGGGCCACCTTCAGCTCACCCTGCTCCTGCAGAGCCTGGGCTCGTTCACGCTCCGTCTCCGCTTCCTCGCTCTTGAGTTTCAGGGCCGAGCGAGTGCTTCTCAAGTCCTCCTCCAGGGCCCCAGCAGCACTGGCCTGAGCCCTGGCTTCTGCCACAGATGCTTGAAGCCTTTCCACCTGGGCCGTCAGGTTCTCCTTGGCTGCTTGAAGTAACTCTCGCTCATTCTAGAACACAAGATGCAAAACCACTTTAGACGACACTTCCCTGATGCTCTCACGCCCGCACAGGCCCTTCCTCACCTTACCCCTGCAGCACCAGCACTGTCAAGGTGTGACAAAGAGAACTGCATTCCCCTTAAGCTGATACTGTAAATGATCATCCCTACCACATTTCAGGGCTCTGCGAGGCCCAGAGGAGAAAACCAGAGGCAAATGAGCCATTCTAGACTCTGGTCCTTTGGGGCAAGGGACAAAATTTTCAACCTCAATTCAGAATAACTTATTGGAGGAGGATTCATCAGGGCCTTAATAATGACATTCAAGGCCATGGAGACAGTCAGGGAAACGGAGACCCTTGCTGAAGGAAGCTGGGCACTACATATGGATGAGGTATGACCACTGGCCAAGGTGGGTCTGGAGCTACAGCCTGCCCCCCCCGGACTATTCTAGAAGATATTCCCTCCCCCATACCAGTGTCGCTTCACCTGGGCCTCTATTCCCTGTAGCTCTGTTTGCCGTAGACGACTCTGTAATGATGCCACAGTCTCATGCAGTTCTGTCAGCTCAGATTCGAGGGAGTTCTGTTTTCCTTCCCACTTGGATTTCTCTTTGGGAAGATGGGAGGAGGTAGAGCGAGGCCCATGGTTGAAGGTGGAGGAAAGGAGGGATATAGGGGCAGATGGAGGGGGAGAAGGCCAAGAAGGAGAGAGTTACATCCAGTTTCATAGAGACATCACCCATCTGCCAGCTGCTCCTGGTGATCTAGGCTCTCTGCTGCTTCCAGACTCACATCTGGGTCTGCTACCCAGTGCGAGTACTTGCTTGACTGCCCTCCCAATACACTTCATCCTGACCACGCACAGCTCTCCACCCCTGGAATCCCGACTGGGTGGATGGAGCCCAATGACGTTGGCAGTCCTTGCTAGTCTCCAGTTCTATGGTTTGCAGAGATTGCTAGAAACCAGACTTGCTCTGCTGGCTGCCCCCCATTTCTGTACAAGACACCAGAACCCAGCTCTATGTGTGTGGCTTTCAGAAAGCCCTTTGGGACACTTTCAAGACCTACACCCCCTCCCTAAGTTGTCCTCTTCTCTTCTACAATGGAGCCTTGGCCCTCAAGACTCTCCCTCTCCTTTCCTTACCAAGTAGCCCCACCCTTTCCAGCCCTTGGCTGTGGCAGGGGTATGTTCTCCCCAGGTCCCCCCACTTTGCTGTCTCTCAAACAAGCCCATAATCCGTCTGCCGTCAAAGGTTAATAATTTTGAGGACATAATTGGAAATAACAAAAATAAATAACGTGGAGAAATGATAAAAGATACATAATTTTATAATGTTCTCATAGCCCTGGCCCTAGGTTGCCAATATTTTAACCTGCAGACAGAGAAAGCGGAAGACTAGCCAAGAACTTCTCTGAGTTCATCCAATCTGTTCCCCTGAATCCCTTCTTCCAGGATGGCCCTCAAAGGCCAAGCAAAGCAGAAAGCTAGTTCACAGGGGTCATCACCTCTCTGGAAATGTCTCTAGGTATCTTTTCTCATGCTTGTTAGTGACCAGTGAAGAGCAGCTGCCCCTTCTGCGCTTCTGGCCTTTCCTTTCTCTTCCCTCCAAACCTCTCTGCCTGCCTTGAGCTTCTCACCTTCCTGGTTCTGGGAGAGCTTTCTCTGCAGTTTCTGTAATTCTGTGCAGACCTGACTTTTCTCTGCCTCTGTATCGGTGAGACGCTGTTCCAGCTTCTGGGCCTGCTCCCTCAGATCATCCTGGGAAAGAAAGGGTGAGGCTGACCCCCAAGCTCCTCTTCTTCCACAAAGCTATCCCAGCCCTGGACCCAAGCTCTCCCCTCTCCTTCATCTCAGCCCTTGTGGGGTCTGCCACTGTGGATCTACTACTCCCAGATCGTTCCCCAGAGTGATGACAGGCTCTGCTCCAACTGACTGGAGCCTAGAATCACCATCTGACCCCGTGTGTGCCTTTTGAAATGCAACTTGCTGATGCTTTAGCCTGGGGTTCCCTCCCCTCTCCCCAAACTCCTACTTCAAAGCTCAGCTCAAATGTCACTTCTTCCCTCCCTGTGACCCCCTCCAAACCGGAATGAATCGTCCCTTCCTCCCATTATCATCATTTGTATCTGTTATTGATCTGATCAATTCTATCAGTTCTGCTTATGTTAGAATGCAGTTTGCTTTCTCAACCTCCTTGAGGGTGGAGATCTGGTCTTTCTCCTTTCTGTACCATCAGCTCACAGTGGCTGGCGTATAGGTGGAATTCAGTTTTTATTAAATGATAGGGTCAACGATGGGTGGAATTTATGGGACTTTTAATTCAGTCTTAGGCCTACAGTGGTCCTATAGATGGCAACCTCAATTTCAGCAGTCCCTAATTTGCTGGGTTTTTCTTGGACATCTTGGCACCAAGAATAAATAACTCATGGCTGAGAGGAAAATAATATAAACAATATCCCTCATCTGTGCAGGCTTTTCAAGCTCACAGAACCCGCTCAAATCCTTCACTCACTTAATCCTCACACCTGTAGGGGCAGACATGATTTGGTTCAGTTAGCTAGTGAAGCCCAGGTCTAGGAAGCCACATTTGGTGCTTGTGCTTGCCAGGCAGTAAGTGATGGAGGTGGGACTCATCCCAACTTGATCTTGGGAATAAAACAAGTCAAATCGAGTCCTTTTCTGGGGAGGGAAGAGTTCAAGGAAGGAAAGCAGAGAATCGTACCCGAGCCTGCTGGGTCTTCCACAGGTCTTGGTGAAGCTTGTGGAGGGCAGATGCCACCGCCTCAGCCGACAGAGCTGTCAGGAGGGGCCCTCTCTTAAAGAGAATCCTGGCTCCATTCTGGTCTGAAAAAAATGAGGAAACACCTCCTGACTTGGTGGCACTATGAAGGGTAACAGCCAAACCTCCCCAGACACAGCCTTGGCCTTCCCCTGGATCCCTCCTTTCCCCTAAAGAACCCCTTCTGAGCAGTTTATTTATCATGCATTTTTTTTAAGTTTATTTATTTTGAGAAAGAGAGAGGGAGAGAGAGACAGAGAGAGAAAGAGAGAGAGAGAGCGAGCACGAGCAGGCAGGGGGGAGGGGCAGAGAGAGAGGGAGAGAGAATTCCAAAGAGGTTCCCTGCTATTAGCACAGAGCACCATGTGGTGCTCGATCCCACTAACTGGCACTCGATCCCACTAACAATGAGACCATGACCTAACTCAAAGTCAAGAGTCAGATGCTTAACCAACTCAGACACCCAGGCAACCCCATCATCCACTTTCTGCATTCCTATGTTCCAGGAGCTATGGTAGGCACTAGATAATGCTAGCTATCATTTGTTAAGTAAGCATTTAGTAAATGGCTATTTTACTATGTAATCTCATTAATTCCTTAGAAAAATCCCCAGAAGTAAGTACCTTTAACATCCTCATTTTATTTTACTTTATTAAGTCTATTTATTTTGAGAGCTAGAGAGTGTGAGTGGGAGGGGGCAGAAAGAGAGGGAGAGAGAATCTCAAGCAGGCCCTAGGTGATCTCACGAGCCATGAGATCATGACCAGAGCCGAAATCAAGAGTCAGATGCTCAACCAACTGAGCCACCCAGGTGCCCCTATCCTCATTTTAATGTTTATTTATTTTTGAGAGAGAGGAAGACAGAGTGTGAGTGGGGGAGGGGCAGAGAGAGAGGGAGACACAGAATCCGAAGTAGACTCCAGGCTCCAAGCTGTCAGCACAGAGCCCAACGCGGGCTTGAACCCACGAATTGTAAGATCATGACCTGAGCCGAACTCGGACACTTAACCAACTGAGTCACCCAGGTGCCGTGACCTCATCCTCATTTTAAGGTTTAAAGAAAATCAAGCCCAGAGGATAGGCTACTTTACACATCTACCAAATGGCAGAGCGGGGATTTAAACTCTGATTGAATTACTGGAGTCTGTGGCCTTAGCCGTGCTGCAATATCGCCTAAGGAGCCACATGCCCCTTCCTTATCCCCGGGGAGCACAGACCTGAGTTCGTGGGTGGCCTTACCTGGCTCTGGGCCCCAGAAGGAAGCAGAGTCCCCCCCGCCATGCAGCTCAGGCCTGTTCTCACAAGCAGACCCCAGGACCTGCTGCAGGACAGAACAGAGGCTGGCCAACTGGGCCTGCGCCTGTTGCCCAGGCTGCTGCTCTGCCGCCACGGCCGCCAGCTGGTTCTCTGTGCTGCGCAGCCGGAGCTGGACTTGGGCTGCCTTGGCTTCCAGGGCCCGCAAGGAAGCTCGCAGCTGCTGCTCAGTCACTTGGGATGCCTCCAGCTCCTCTAGCAGTTGTGCTTCCTGGGCCAGAAAGTCAGCCTCCTTTTCCTTCACCTCCTGCTTTAGTAATTCCACCTGCCAGGAAAGAAGTGTTGTCCCTCCGAGTAGGGAGTGGATACCCTCTCGTCAGACTCTCCCCAGCCTGACCCCACTCAATCCCTATGCATGCCTTGATCGGGGCCAGGAGGCCCAGCTCTCCAGCAGGTCCGGAGGGCTCTGGAATGAGTGTCACCCTCCATCTGACCTGCATGTCCACCTACTGACTCCTGACCCATGGGCCTGAGCGACGCAAGTGGGCTGTGGCCCTGGTTCACCTGGCGGTGATGCCAGATCCCTGCTGTGATCAGAGGTCTGCCTGAAATCCTGACACTGAGACTAATAAAGACCAGTCACAGTAATAACGGCTGCCATTTATAGAGTGCCTACTGTGTTCCTGACACTCTATACATTCCTACAATGGTTAAGAATTATTCTTGTTTTGTGGCTGAAGACACTGAGGCTCACACAACCTGGAAGCAGTAGAGCTGGGAGCCAAAACCAGCACCAATGACCAGACCTGGTCCTTCTCTTCCCTGGTCTACTGTCCAGCTCTTCCTGGCTCACTCTCCCTGTCCTAGTTCTGGCTTTCCTCTGCACCCGAGGTCTGGCGTCCTGCAGTGCGCAGACTGAGTCCCAAAGTGTTCTTGCTGCTGCCTACCTGATCTGCGTAATAACCTGTCCCACTGCTATGTCTTGCCGAGCTGACCAAGTGTGCTTAGACATGGCCATGCTTGAACCAGGCCTATGGGAGGTCTGCTCCTTTAGGCAACACGTTCTGGGCTGTCAGATTCCTCGCAGGGGCCATTCTCAACTCCGGGTCAGGTCCCCAAGCCCCCACCCTGCCCAGTTCTGACCGGCCTCTCCTACCAGGGTGGCTAAAGTCCCAGCACCCCCTGTAATACGGAAAAAGAGAATGGCCCTCTTTATGAGAGGATCCTGAGCAGCCGCCCTCTCTATGTCGGGAGCAGCCTTCACCAAGGAACAGGGCCCATCACCAGCGTGGGAAGTACCTGGGCGCTGAGCTCTTTCTGCCCTCCCTGGGCCTCCTGCAAGTCCTGGCGCAGGGAGCTCAGCTCTTGCTGTCGAACAGAGTCCGCTTCTTGTAAAACAAGGAGTTTCTGTTCCTTTTCCACCAGCGACTGAATCAGGCTAAAGAGAGGTCAGAGGTCTAAGGTCATTCTCTCAGGGAATGAAGAACTGACTGCGCTAAACACAGCATTCATAATTAGAGATAAAAACTAGTAATAATCACAGTATAACAATAAAAGCTAGCATTTATTGAGCACTAACTGAGTGCTCCTATGTACTTCACTCATATGATACCTGCCTTCAGGTCAACAGTTTATTCTTCTCTGGCAGATTCCGAAAATACCTACACAATACCTCAAATTCAACCTCAAATTCTGCCCATCCCCTCTGCCCCTCCCACCGATGTCCAATCTATGGTGACATATAATGGGAGTCCAACTCCCTTAGCGTCCCTTGAGTCCCTCCTTCTTCCTCGTCTCCACTACCGTACCCAGGTGCAGCCTTAGTATCTCTCACCCAGACAATTGCACCCACCTCTTTAACTGTCTTGCTGCCTATAATTTCATCAACAAGAAGATCTGCTCCTTTTCAAATACCTACATCACTGAAACACATTGCACTTCACCTGAATGGCTGAATCTCACTGCTGCTGTGGGTGTTGTTGTTGTTGTTGTTGTTGTTTTGCCATCACTACCCCTTCTGATACGTCATAAACTGGATCATGCTGAAATCTGTTTAAAGCCCTCCAGTGGTTTACTACTAAACCTAAAATAAACCGCAAACTCCTGTCTGTGGCCCACAAATCCTGAACGACACAAACTTTCCAGATCAAGCACCCTCTCCTCATTCACCGGGCTCTAGTCATACAGTCCTTTCAGAGTCCCCAACCAAATACCCTGAGTTCTGATCCACCTCTGGGTCGTTGTGAGATTTCTATGTCTGCCATAGAGCTTTCCCATCCCTTTGCATGACTGGCTTCAGTTCAACTTCAGTGATCAGTTTTGTTTTGTGTTTTTTTTTTGAGAGAGAGAGAGCATGAGCGAGCATGTGCACACAGTGCGAGCAGGGAAGGGGCAAGGGGAGAGAGAGAGAGAGAGAGAGAGAGAGAGAGAATCCTAAGCAGGCTCCACACCCAGTACAGAGCCTGACATGGGGCTTGACCTCACAACTCATGAGATCATGATCTGAGCTGAAATCAAGAGTCAGATGCCCAATCGACTGAGCTATCCAGGTGGTCCTTGTGATCAGTTTTTTATTTTTTTATGTTTTTATTTATTTCTGAGAGAGAGGGAGAAAGAGAGAGAGGCGAGCGAGCAGGGGAGGGTCAGAGAGAGAGGGAGATATAGAATCTGAAGCAGGCTCCAGGCTCTGAGCTGTCTGCACAGAGCTCGATGAGGGGCTCAAACTCACGAACCGTGAGATCATGAAGTTGAACTGAAGTCGGGCACTTAACTGACTGAGCCACCCAGGTGCCTTCTGGAGGTTGCATTTAAACTGATCACCAAGAGGGCTCAGTCAGTTAAGCATCCGACTTTGGCTCAGGTCATGATCTCCTGGTTCGTGAGTTTGAGCCCCGTGTCGGGCTCTGTGCTGACAGCTAGCTCAGAGCCTGGAGTCTGTTTTCAGATTCTGTCCCCACTCTCTCTGTCCGTCCCCTGCTCACGCTGTCTCTCTCTCTTTCTCACTCTCAAAAATAAATAAAACGTTAACATAAATAAATAAATAAATGCAACCTCTGGGGCACCTCGGTGGCTCAGTCAGTTAAATATCTGACTCTTGGTTTTGGCTCAGGTCATGATCTCACAGTTTCATGAGTTCAAGCCCCACCTCGGGCTCTGTGCCGATAGCACAAAGCCTGCTTGGGATTCTTTCCCTCTCTTTCTGCTCCTCCCTTGCTCATGCTGTCTCTGTCTCTCTCAAAAGTAAATCAATAAATTTAAAAAACAAAATTAAAGGCAACCTCCTTGAGGAAGGCCTTCCCTTCCCTAAAATCTTATCTAAAGTATGTATCCTCAACCCCCATTTCTACTGCAGCATCTTATTTCTTCCCTCCATCCTATGTAACATAATCTGCAATGATTTATCTGGGGGATTATTTTATTGATGTCTTCCCCACAAAACTGTAAATTCTACAGGGGCAGGGACCATGCTGTCTTGCTTATCACTGCATCCACTCCCGCCCCTGCCCTGGCACAGCGCCTGGTATTCACATAAGCATTTATATACTAAATGGATGAAGTATAAGCTTTGAAGACAAGAACCACATCGTCTCCACATGGTGACCTGTACAGTCCAGGGCTGGAGACATGAGAGGCTAGGTTCCCTGAGCAAAGAACTGTCCACCTCAACGTGACCATAGCAGTGAGACAAGCTAAAGCCCACTCCACGGCCCGTCGAGCCTACCTGGCTTTCTCGCTTTCCAGCTCCTTCTGGATTCGGCTATTCTCCTGGGCCTCTCTCAGCTTCTCCTCAACTTCCTGCTCCACCAGCCTCTGGGATTCATCCCTGGAAACCAGCTGAGACTTCAAGTCCTCCACCTGGGAAGATAAGGACATGAGGACCACTGGTGGGGGGCCAGTGGGAGGAGGCTTCTCACCTCAGGCTCTGGGGTCCTTCAAGGTTTAGCACAGTCACTGGCCCATGTCCAATGCTCCAGAGCCTCCCCTAACCCTTACACACTATTCTTACCACCCCTCCCCCAGTACCGTTCAGCCTCACCCTCATCCCCGAGCCCCACATCTGCTGTGTAAAGGCAGGCACAAGTAGAAACCTTGCCTGACTATAACTAACCAAAGGCAAAGTGATGGGCAAGTGGATGGCGACTGTATTTTAAAAAGATAAACAACACCAGCTGATACAGGATTCTGAGAAGGAAAAGCAATCAGAGTAGAAATAGCAACCTGGTATAAAACATACTGGATCTCTGGGGAGGGTGGGAAGAATGAAGGACACTAGAGAGAACCTAAGTTCTGTGGTCGCCACAGGGAGAGGGGACTATGCTGGAGCTCTGAGGGCACGTGCTCAGCTCTCAGCACCCTTCTGTTTTCCACTCCTTCCCAAGCTCGGGCAGCAGGGCCAGGGCTCCCCTTTCCTAGTGGAGACATGGGAGAGGCTGGCTACGCTGGGGAAGGGCTGCGGGGCGGGGAGAGAGGAGGGGCACCTGCTCCTGCAGGCCCGTCTTGGCCTGCAGCAGGGCGCCGCACTCTTCCCGGAGGCCAGCAAGGTCGTCCCTGTCCTGCTGGGCTGCCTGCTCGAGCCCCCGCCGAGCCTCCCGGAGCTGGGTCTGCAGCATCTCGGTGGTCTCCTGCAAAAGGAGAAGAGCACGGTGAGCAGAGGGAAGCTCCCACTGGGGCCTGCGTCTTGAGACCTGTGTCATATTAACACCCGCTTTTCAACTGGTGAAGCTGAGGCAGGGCGCAGCAATCTACGCTGTTTCCACGATGCCACCTCAGCCCTCACCTCCTATTCCCTCTCCTCCCTCACAAAGCCTGCTGGCTCCCCCAGGCTTTCTTGGTCGGGGCCCCTCAGTTGGTAGCAGTCCCTCACCCAGACCAATGCAGTGGCCTCCTGTTGCAAAGCGCGCGCGCACACACACACACACACTTCTCCACTCAGCAGCTGAAGTATTTTTTAAGATACATGTAATAAATCACGTCCTACTCTTCTTTTTAAATACAATCCAAGAGTTTCCCACTGCCCTTAGAACAAATTCCAAGCTCTACATAGCTGACCAAGGGCTCCTGCCCACCTCTCCACTCGCCCCGGAGCCTGTCGTGCTGGAGCCACAGGGCCTCCTTTCTGCCCTGGCCTTCCCCGAGCCCTTTTCTGTCTGTGCCGCAGCCCTTATGGTGGCTATTTCCTCTGCCTAAACAGTTCTCCAAATAGCTGGGTTCTCTCTCTTTTTTTTTTAAGGACTTTACTGAGATATAGGTCACATACCATACAATTCACCCATTTAAGCATAAAATTCAATGGTTATTTCATATATTCACAGAGTTGTACAATTATCACCACAATCCATTTTAGAACATTTTTATCATCCCAGAAAGCAAGCCTGTACCCTCCCTAACCCCATCCCTACTCCCAAAGACCCATCTACTCTCTGACTCTATAGACTTGCTTATCCTGGACGCTTCCTACAAATGGAATCATACATTGTGAGGCCTCTTGTGACTGGCTTCTTACAGTCAGCATAATGCTCTCAGGATTCATCCTTACTGTTGCACATTGTTAGCTCTTTCTAACCTTTATGTCTTAGCTCAAATGTTGGTTTCTCAGTGAACCCCTCCCCTGACTACCTTGTGCAAAGTGGCCTCCTCTGACTCACTCTCAATGATTTCACCCTATCCATTTCCTTTACAGCACTTATCACATTCTGTAATTATCTCATTTATTTTGTGTCTGCTCATTTTCATCCGCTCTACCACTAGACTGCGAGCTCTTTTAGGGCAGGGACCATGTCTGTCATTTCACTGCTGTGCTGCACCTTTACATTTGTCATGTGACAGCACCTAGCCCAGGACCTGGTACAAAGAAGCAACAGAGAACTGGTCGATATTGAAGGGGCACATCAACGCTGCCTTTCCTCCCTGCCCAGGACCACCTTCCATACCTGCTCCTTTATCTTCTGAACCTTCATGTCCTGCCTCAGCCGTTCCAGTTGTTGGCTGGCTTCTGCCAGCTCCTTCTGCGTCTGCAGCAGTGTCTCCAGGAGGGACACCCTCTCCTTCTCGGTTTCGAGCTGCATCTGTGGACAGGCAGGAGGGCAAGGGCTTGCTGCATCAGGGGTAACCATGCTCGCCCACTAGGCCACAGACACAGTCTAGCTGCTCAAGGGTCTTCTAGCAAATGGAGTGGGGGCTGAGGGCCAAAGAAGGTCTGGACCCACTGGTTAAGAACCAGGAAGTGCAAAGATTGTCACTGGTTTGTAAGCTGACAGGATGTGGTGAACACCAGCCCTCCTTCAGGAAGTGTGACACGCTGTCGGCCCCACAGCTAACGGTGCCAGTCGCCCCTTCTCCCTAAGCAGTAAAGTGGGCAGGTACGTCTCTTCTGGAAGCCCCCTGCAGCAGCGCTCCTGGGAGTGGAAAAGGAAGTGGTCAGAGGCACGGGGATTGCAGCTCCCGTCTCCCCAGCTTCCCACCTGGCAGAGGGCGTTCTCTGCCTCCGCTCGCTCTTCCTCCCTCTGTGTGCGGATGGCCTCCGTTTGTGCTCGCTGTTCCGTCAGCCTCATTTCCAGCTCCATTTTCTCCCTCTCTAGGCTCTCCAGAGCCTTGCCCAGTTCCTGCTGGTGCCGGGAGTGCTCCTTCTCCTGGTCGTGTGAAGGGCACGCTGTTAGAACCCAGTGGGTAGGGACAGGGGGCAGAAGGAGGGCTGGGGCAGAGAAGGTCTCAGCTGGGTGTCCGTGGTACCTTCCTCTGCCTGTCTCCCCATCGATAAAGTAAGGTTGCTAACTCTTGGCTTATCTGTCTCACCAAATTTTATGAAAATCAAATAAGAGTTATAAAAAAGTCAAATGATACAATACACAAGAAAGTACTTTCTAAAGTGCAATTGTCCCTAATATAAGCTCCAGGTACGTTATTTTAAAACAACCACACCACTTATGGTTGACGGTTATAACAATGAACTGAGGTGGCAGACTGGTTCTCTGCTGCCCGCTCTGCCCCGCTCAGGATGGCAGACGTAGCCTCACCAAAAGTCAGGCCGAGTCTAGCTAGGATTCTCCTGTTAAACAAGAGCAAGAGGACAGGGCATCCTGGTCCTCCCGGAGGTTGGCCAGTGACCAGAGCCTTCCCCAATCCCCCAGACTAACCCGGCACCCTCTCTTAGCTTCTCAGGATAGTTGGTGAAGGGCTCTGGAGCCAGCCTGCCTGGGTTACAGTATTTATTTAATCCAATACCACTAGTGTGAGTGACCTGGGTTAATTTCAGTCTCATCTCTGTGCCTCAGTTTCCTCGTCTATAAAAATGGGCATAACATCATATGTGCATAATGTACTAATTTTGTTCTCTCAACTGATTATGTGCCTCTAGAAACTGGGATCGGTCCTCACTTGCCTCTTTGTCACAAAACAAAGCATTCCCTATATACAGTTGGTATTTAATAAATGTTTACTCAGACACACACAAAAAAATGGGCATAACAATTTGGGTTGCTTTAAGGACTGAGATGAGTCACATACAGCAGGTTAGACAGTGCTTGGTACCTGGAAAGCACTCTGTATTTAACACCTATCATTGTTAGCATCAAGAGAGAAGTTCCCTGTACCTTTCCTTTAAAATATTTATAAGCTCTCAGGGTACCTGGCTGGCTCAGTTGGTAGAGCATGCAACTCTCAATCTCAGGGTCATGAGTTCAAGCCCCACATTGGGCATGCAGCTACATCCATACATACATCCATACATCCATATATACATAAACACATAAATAAAATAAAAATATTTACATACTCTTGCTTGAGTTATACATTCATTTAATGGGTTTCACCCCTTTCCAACATCGTCTTGTGTGGCTTCCCCCTCACTGGCCACCCTGGCCTCCTTTCAGGACCTTGAGAACACTACACACTCTCATACCTTAAGGCCTTTCTTTACTCATGCTTTCCTGCTCCCCAGAATGCCCTTGTTTGCCTCCCACACCATTGTTCCTCACAGCTTAACTAATGCTTCCTCAGAGAGGCCTTCCCAGACCACATGCTTGAAACGGGTTGCTCTTAAAGCACCCAGTTCTTATTCTTCATAGATCTTCCATAATTATTTACGCATTTACATATTAACTTGTTTAATACTTGTCTTCTCCTTTGAGGTTTTAAGCCCCATAAGGAGAATCATGTCTATTTTGCTCTCCACCGTTTCCTCAACACCCATCACACAGTAAACACTCAACATTGCGTGAGTGAATCACATTTCAGCTGCTGGACTGTTAAGATGCCTAAGAATAGCAATCAATAATGCCACAGTTATAAAACAGCTATGAATATCAAATCATACCCTCTGATTCAAAAAGCAGCTGTGAAAATATGAGAAAGATGAATTTTAATAGTAGTAAGTGTTAAAAAAAACTGACCTATTCACTCAATTTGATTAGAAGTGTGTTATGGCTACCGAAAGAGCCAACTCTGTGATGTCCAGGAAGTAACAGTCTAGGGTTGCCAGTTAGGCTGTGGATTGGAATATTCTGTACATTGGGTCATGAGTAACGTGTAACATGTCTAGAGGAAAGCAAGTATGTTGGTGAGGTATTTCAAGCAAATCTAAGCTGCGATTTGTTTCATGTAATAGATTTTGGCTTGACATAGGAATAATTTTCCAATAACTAGGGTCTACCTACAAATGAATGGGCAGCCATTGGTGGAATACAACAGAAGCTAAGTGACCATCTGGAAGGGATATTGCAGGAATGATCATAGCATAAATGGTTAAGAGATGGTTAATTCCTGCTCTACTGCTTATTAGCCATGTGATCTTGAGTGATATTTCTACATCTCAATTTCCTCACTAGCCAGTAGTAGGTAGGCTATCTGAAATAATGTAAATAGCCTTTAGCAAGGCATGTGGTATTGGGAAGCGGTTGACAAGTGTCCACTATCACTACAAGTAAAGGGGGTACATGCATTAGGTGGAAGAGTGAAGACTATAGCCTCTAAGAGTTTTTCCAATTGCTAGGATTCCGGGAGAAGGCAGTCATAGTTAAAACTAACAGACTCTGAGGGGCACCTGGCTGGTTCAGTCGGTAGAGCGTGTGACTCTTGATCTTGGGGGTGTGAGTTTAAGCCCCACATTGTGCAGAGAGCTTACAATCAATCAATCAATCAATCAAACTAATGGACCCCAAGAGTTATGACAGTAGTCAACCTTTTCAATCAGTAGGGAGATCATAAAGTCAGATGATCAGAATTCAGGGGGATTGTCTGAATGCAAGGAAACGAAAAGATGCAACATACCCTCCCATGACTCAGGTATGGTCATGAGATGGTCAATCCTTCCAGAGAAGACTAGGCTATGTCAGGTGGTTACTCATTATTCTGAAACCTTATTGTATCTTTCACTTGGAGGGTTTTCCCTGGGTGGTACACCTGATTCTTGCTGGGGAAAGGGCCTTCTGGACACTGTTCAACAAATAATTAAATTATTTACTTCAGGCACATGATTTTAAAACAAGAAAACTTCTGGCTACCATCTTGCCAACAAGTCTGCCTTGGAATAACAGTCAAATCACAAATAACACACAAAGCACAAATCAACTTCCATTTCCAGAGACCTGATAAACAAGATCTCTGAACCCTCTAGCTGCAAGATGGCAAGAAATACTGATAAAATATTAAATATATGTTGTGGGATTTTTCAGTGTTTATTTATTTTGAGAGAGAGAGAGAGAGAGTGCAAACAGGGGAAGAGCAGAGAGAGAGGGAGAGAGAGAATCCCAAGCAGGCGCACCACCATCAGCACAGAGCCCAGTGTAGGGCTTGATCTCAGGAACCATGAGATCATGCCCTGAGTTGAAACCAAGAGTCAGACACTTAACTGACTGAGCCACCCAGGTGCCCCAATACATGTTCTAATGTATAAGTGAGCCAGCAGGAAAATAATGAAAATTTCATAGCAGTCAAAATCAAAGCAAGATTTGTGCTTTGTAAATGGTAAATGAGCACAGAACTGGCTTTCCACTGGAGGTATTTGCTATACCTAATAACTCTGAAATTCATTTTAATGCTATGTGGAGAAAAGAAAACAGAAGACAGAGGTGGGAAGTCCAACAGAAGTTTCCCACATAAAAGTGAACCTCCAAAGGGCTAACCAGAGATCAACAAACTATGGCATGTGAGCAAAATCTGGCCAGTCTCCTATTGCTATATGGCCTGTGGAGCTAATAGTGGCTTTTATACTTTTAATGGTTGAAAAGGAGTGAAAAAAAAATTTTGTGACATGTGAAAATTATGTGAAATTAAAATTTCAGTGTCCACACTTAAAGTTTTATTTGAACACAGACATGCTCATTTGTTTACATATTGTCTCTGGCTGCTTTTGTACTACAATAGGGGAGGTGAGTAACTACGACAGAGACTATGAGGTCCACAGAGCCTAATATGTGGCTCTTTACAAAAAAACTTGCCTATTCCTGGGTTATCATGCCCTCAGTAGAAGGATAAACTTGAGAGAGAGGAGAAGGAAAGAAAGAGAAATGGAGAGAAAGTAGGGGTAGAGAAAACAAAACAAAAAACCCCACAGAAGGAAATAGCAAGAACATTTATTTGCTTCAGCTTTTACACAGGATTAAAAAAAAATCTCCCTTGAGAAGTCAACTGCAGCCTGGTCTTCATGTGGGCACAGGGCCTGAATGTGACTCCAAACACTTTCAACAGAAATTTTATTTCATTTCATTTTAAAATTTTATTTTAAGGTGGCTCTGGGATGATAGGACCTCTAATCCAACACTATAGTGGAAGTGACCTCAGTTAATTTCTATCATATTTCTGTGCCTCAGTTTCCTCATCTATAAAAATGGGGATAACAACAGTGTCCTCCTCTTCTGCTAGGAAATTCCGAACAGAATCAAAAGCAAATTCTCTGAAGGAAAACTCTTTCGCCTTCAGCCTAAAAGGATTCCCACAGAAAAATTTCTAAAGAAAATGAACTCAGAGTCAAGAATCATAAGACACAGGAGAACCAATGGAAAAAACATGTAACAGAATCTGACCTGAAAAGATTTTATGTTTATTTTATTTTTAAAAATTAATTCATTTTTGAAAGAGAGAGAGAGCAAGCGCATGAGCAGGGGAGGGGCAGAGAGAGAGAGAGAGAATCCCAAGCAGGCTCCGCATTATCAGTACAGAGCCTGATGTGGAGCTCAATCTCACTAACCATGAGATCACGACCTGAGATGAAATCAGGAGTTGGACACTTAACTGAATGAGCCACTCAGGCATCCCTGCCCAAAACAACTTTAGTTATTGGTGTTATTAAACAGCATAAAAATATGTTTCATGTGTTTAAAGAATAAAAGAGAGGATGAAAATATAAATTAGGGAAAAGAGACTAAAACATGACCAAGAAGATTTGAAAAAATAACCAAACAGAATGTTTAGAAATAAAAAAATTTTTAATAAGTGAAATATAAAACTTGGTGAATAGACTACATAGCAGATTAGGCAGCTGAAAGGGGAGTTAGTGAGTAGAAGACAGATCTGAAAAATCATCTACAATATAGAGAAAGAAAAATGAACATAGAAAATGTAATAGAGAGTCAAGATAACATTGAGAATACAGTAAGAAGGTCTGACAAACAACAAATCAGGGTCTTCTTGACATAAACAATAGAATAATCCATATGCTGAGAGAAAATAACTATCATCCTATAATTTTATACCCAGTGAAACTATCTTTCAAGAATAAAAGTAAAATAGAAATATTTTCAGACAATTAACTACCAACAGGCCGTCACCAAAGAAATTCTATTTTAAAGAGGAAAATAAATCCAAATAGAAAGTCTGATATGCAATAAAGGATGATGAGTGAAAATAATTTCTAATTTTTTCAGTATATCTAAACAAATATTCATGGTTTAAAACAAGTCAAATTAATTTATGGAGTTAACAAACTAGTTAAAACAAAACACATTGAGTAAAACAGTATATAGGTTGGGAGGAGTGAATGTAATCCTTACGTCATTCAGGAAAATGGTAAACATACTGATTAACTTAAGATTTCATTAAGTACATATTTTTATATATTAAAGAAAACAACTAAAAATTTTTTTAAAATAGAGAACAAACCATCCAAAGTAATAAAGAGAGAAAAAGAATGGAGAAAAAATTACAACTTAATCATCCAACTGAACTCCCTAAATGAAGTTAAGAAAGGTGACCTCCCTGCACCAAAAGATACAAAAAAGTCAGGAAAAATAGCATCAGGTGGCAGAAACGAATCCAAATATACCTATAGTCACAATAAAAGCAGACTAAATTATATAATTTAAGGACAAAAGAAGTACCATTCTGAATTGGGCAAGAAGGGGTCTAAGGCATTCCTCTGCTCCCTTTACATTCTGGGGCCAGTGTAACCTGGCGTAAATCCCAGGATCCATGTTTAATTCTCTGTGCACACTCAAACAACAACAATAACAGCTAACACAAACATAAAGTTTACTATATGCCATGAATTGTTCTTAATGTTATTCATATACGACTCAATTACTAGCTAGAAGCTGGATTTTACACCATGGTGACCAGGCTAGTCCTGCTCAGATTACATTCTTATAATATCTATCCAGAGAGGTAGTAGGTGGAACACTCACTGAAGGGAAGCCACATCTGCCTCTCCTGTCCCCAGTCACATCCATGACCTACCCATCTCTCCTGGAGCCGGTTCACCTCCTCCTCGTGGGCTGACTTCTGCTGCTGCAGGGCAGCGTGCCCCTCTTGCTCAGCCCGGGCCAGCTGTCTGGCTGCGTTCTCCCGCTCCTGCTCTGCCCGGCTCCGTTCGGTGTCCAGTTCCAGCTTCAGGCACCTCACTTCCCCTAAGATACCAAGGACAGGTGATCTTTCGCTGGGCTTCTGCCTTCTTCTTCTTACCCCAACTCCCCAGATCTCATAAACAACTCCCGTCCAGGAGGCCCTGGGCCTGGCTAGAGGACCTCTGACAGCTTTCCACTGCCTTCCTGGCTTTCAACATCCCCATGGAATGAAGTGTCCCCATCGCTGTTGGGAGGGTCTCACCTTGAATTACTTCCTTGGCTCGAGTGACAGTTTGAATCTGGACCTCCAGCTGTCCCTTGGTGACCTCTATCAGAGAATTTTGTTGTTGGGACTCGAACAGATTGCTCTCCAGTTGCTCCTTGGCTGAGCTGTCAGGTTCAGGAATCAGGAAGAGTTCTCACCCATCAAGCCCCTTAACCTTCCTTAAGAAGTGTTGGATTCTAAGTACTGACTACCCAGAGAAATTAAGGGGCAATTACAAATTCATAACTCATTTACGACCCATTTACTTTGGGCAGGAAGCTTAGGTTGGCCACCCTTTGCCTTGCAGAACTCTCTCTGCCCCTTGCTGAACTGGGTATGGGCCCTACCTGAGCCCCATTAGTTGTTCAGAGAGGTCCTGCCGGTCTCGCTCCACAGCCTGCAGCCGCACCTCAAGGCCCGCTCTCTCTCGTACTAGGGCCTCCTTCTCCTGCACTTCCCGAGTGAGCACTTCTTCCTGTCGCTTTGTCTCCTGATGCAGCTGCTCCAGCTGAGCTAAGGCTGCCTCCTGCTGATGACGAGCCTGAGAGGAAGAAACCCTGCGAGATTACAGGGCAGAGGCAGGATTCTCCCAGGGCTGCTATCACCAGGGGCCACTGGCCCCTAAGAGACTCTGGACCCAGCTCTGTGAGTCTCCTGAGCATTGTCCACTCACACAAGTGGCATTTATCTACTTCCCTCATCAACCTATAGACCTCCCAGCCCAGGAAGCATGCTCTCCTTCGCGCAAGACCTGGTGTTGGGGCTGCAAGAGAACTACCTCTAAGGAGCTTTCAGTCTTTAGAATTAGAACAGGCGTAACATCAGGAAGAGACAGACATCTCAGCCTCTGAGAAAGGGATTCTGGGAAGGAAGACTGTGTATCATTTTCAGAACAGTTTGGTAGAGGTGAAGGATGACCTTTGAGCTGGGTCACTGGTTCAGAAAAAATTTACTGAGCCGCTGCCGTATGCTAGACATTGTGCTAAAAAATGGAGGAATAGGGGCGCCTGGGTGGCTTAGTCGGTTAAGCGTCCGACTTTCGCTTGGGTCATGATCTCACAGTTCGTGGGTTCGAGCCCCGCGTCGGGCTCTGTGCTGACTGCCAGCTCAGAGCCTTGAGCCTGTGACTCCCTCTCTCTCTGACCCTCCCCTGCTCACGCTGTCTGTCTCTCTCTCCTAGAAATAAATAAAAAACATTAAAAAAAAATGGAGGAATAAAAACAAGTAAGACACAGCCTTGCTTTCAAGGAGCTTTTGGTCTAACGGCGGAGACTGTAAACAGATAATTACAAAACAGTATGAAGGGTGTGGCAGCTGAAACATGCAGGAGGTACTGTTAGAGCATCCAGGACAGGCATCTAATTCAAACTGGAGTGTGAAGTAGTGAGGAATCTGAAGGATTCCTATGGGAATTGTTCTAAAAAATGGGAAGGTGTACCCAAAACAAGTAACACTGGTCACTTTTAGGGAGTAATACCTTTTCACTTTGAAGAGCCAAAAATTAAGTCCTCCATTAAGAGAAACCTTGGGCTGCACGTAGCCCCAGTCCCAGTCCCAGGAAAAGCCTCAGACTGTTCAAGGCTAAAGCCATCCTCAGACCGCCCTCAGTTCAGCTAATCAAAAAGAAAAAATAGAAACATTCCTATGGTCTGAGTCAAGGCTGGAAACTGCAGATACAAACTAGCCAATTTCTCACTGCTTGTCTGAACCCCATGTGGGCCCTTTAAACTCACCTCACAACTGGTCATTTTCAAAGATTCTCAAAAGTCATGATTGGGTCCCACCAAAAGTAATGAACACCTCACAGACACTGAATAGTCGAAGCTGTAATTGTAATTGGTGCTTATATGATGATGCTACATGTACTGTAACACCCCCATCCCTTACTCCTTAAAAACCCTGTTCGCTATTGTTCTTGGCTTCACCTTGCTGCCATGACACCAGCAGGCTGGGTGAGCCCCTGCTCAAGCTTGTAATAAAGACCCTTTTGTACTTGCATCGGTGCCGGCTCCTTGAAATGAGGGGCCTAGACAAACTAAACCAAAAACTCAACCAGCTTTTCTGCTTCTGTACAAGTGCTTGCACTACGGGAAACTAAAACCTAACTAGCTCCTTCCGCTTCTGTACCATTGCTTAAGGCTTGAGTTTCAGCCTCCCCGGAACTATCAGGCAGCTGCACACTGCCCAAGGCCGAAGAAACTGGCCACCACATCACTCCACCACACTACCCTGGCAACACTCAATCAGGAAAGGCCAGCAGCCACCCTCCGCCTTACTGAAGGAAGGGCCTAGGGAGAGAGAGGTTAACCTGTTAGTCGCCGAACAAGACCCTAGACTCGCTCTATGATTGGCTGAATTCAAAGGTATCCTAAATGTTATAATTGGATCCCGCCAAAAACCTGATGGCGGGAACCAATCAAATATGGTATATGTTCATATTTAAATATTAACCAATGACAAACCTGTAACCATAGAGATCTCCTGTCCCTCCCCACGACTTGTTTACTCCTGTCTATAAAAAGGCTGCAAAGGCTTTGTTCAGGGCCTCTCAGCGTCACCGGCGACGAGTGCGCGGAGGTCCGGGTTCAAACCTGCAAATAAACAACCTTGCCGATTGGCTTTGACTCTGGTCTCTGGTGGTCTGTTTTTGGGGTCTCTCGAACTCTGAGCGTTTCAACTTCCTGAATCATGTTTATTTATTTTTGAGAGAGAGACAGAATACGAGCGGAGGAGGGGCAGAGACAGGGAGACACAGAATCTGAAACAGGATCCAGGATCCTAGCCGTCAGCACAGATCGTGACGTGGGGCTCGAACTCGGGAATAGTGAGATCATGACCTGACCTGAAGTCGGATGCTTAGCCAACTGAGCCACCCAGGCGCCCTGAGTACACGCAGAATCTTAATGGGATGGTATCGGTTTTGTGTTCTCACCTCGCTTAGTTTCTCTTGAATTTCTTCCTTCTCCTCCTGGATGCCCCTGAGATCTGCCTGCAGCTCAGCCCCAGTCTCCTCTGCTTTCTGCAGTTGAGCCTCTAGGTGAGTGTTCTTCTCCTGCAGGGCATCTCTGCTCCTCTTGGCTTCTGCCAGGCCCAACTGCAAAGTGCTTCTTGCCTGCTCTGCTGCTTCCATTCTGTTGCACATAGACTGGTTCTCTTGTTCCAACTACTGGTCAAAAGGGGAAAGGCACCAAAGACAAATGGTTACAGTTTATAGACCAAGTGCTAAGACAGTTCAAGTGAGACATGAATCTATGCTCCAAAGAGGAACATTGGAGGGCTTGTAAGAGAGGGGGACTAGGCATTTATTTGGTCTGGTGCCTGTTTTCTGGGTACTAGATGGGTTGATGCTGAGATTGAAGATTAAAAAGGCAAAACCCTACTCTCTAAGAATTCAGAATAAAGGGAATCTGGAACATTTCTAGGGTTCAAGGGAACAGGAGTTGTGAAGAGACATGTTAACTATGCAACCTATAGGGAACACACTCTTTGAGACGTAGGCTCTTTGGCAGATCCTTTTCTAGTGACCGCTGTTATCTCAGGCAATTGGATTAACAGCCTCTTCCTTCCAGAGGACACAGGCCTCCTTCCTAGTCCTGGAGATTTTACCCTTCAGCCCAAAGGTGGCTCTGCTGTAGGTGTGAGTGAGAGCAGACTATTTTTAATGGCTAAGCCCAGGCCTTATAGTCTTTGCTGTCCTCTGTTCCACCAATGTTCCTTTTGCTCATTTCAGGACCGCATTTGGGAGCTGATCTGTCTTGCACTGATCCATTAAGGACTCCTCCCCTTTGTGGGCATGAGCTTTACCAGTCACTGGCTTGCCTTCTGTCAGGACCCAGCCCTTACTCTGTGGATCAGAGAAATCTGCACTCACCTGGAGAAGCTGCTGGTTCAGTCCAACTTTATCTAAGGCCAAAGCCTCATTTAAGGCACTGAGCTTTGCAGCTGCAGCCCGAAGGTCTGCAACCTCTGCCTTCAGGCTGTTCTCAGAACTTGACAGCTCTGCAACACACTGTTCTGCCTAAAAACAAAGAGTTAAATGGTTTCCTTGTTCCTGTTTTCCCGCCAGGGTGATTAGCTCACATCCCCAGCACCTGCTGCGGTCCTTGTACAGAGATCAGGTAACACTTCATTCCTTCCCTTACATTCGAAACAAGGTTTCCCTTCCTTCATTACTCCTTAGTTCGTTCATTGAGAAGTGAGAGAGGAGCTCATGGTACAGAGGCACAGACATCAGGATGTACAAACAACTGTCACTGGGATGACTTCACACAAAGTGTCAGCACAAAGTGCTCTGGAAACTCAAAAAAAAAAAAAAAGCATTCATTGGGTTTGGGGGAGTCAAAAGTGCTGGGTAGGAGAGGTGGCAATTAAGTTGGGTACTGAGAGGTGAGGAGCAGTTTGTGTTGAGAGGGAGAGGAAAGAAGCAGTCTAGGGGAAGTGAAGAATACACGGGAAGCAGCAGAGTCATGAAAAAGCTCAACGAAACTGAGGATGTGGCCAGAGTCCAAGTATATGGGGAGTTAGGACAGGTTATGGAGACAGGAGGAGGCCAGGTGGCAAAGGGCTTTGAATGTGGCACCAAGCAGCTGAAAAGCCACTGAACAGTTATAGGAAAGAGACTGATGTAACCAGATTTATACTTTTGAAAACCATTCTAACTCCAATGTAGAGTACAGGGGGAGGGGCAGAACCCAAAAGCAGAGACTAGTGACACAGGATATTCAAAGGGTCGGGGCTTGAAGGGTGAAGAACGAGGCAGGCCATATGCTCTTTGCCCAGAAGCACAACTTTCCAAGCCACCCACCCCACCCAGCAAGTGAGGGGTGGAGGCCCACGCACCCTGGCCAGTGCCGCGGTCACTTCTGTTTGTTCTTGCCTCAGCAGCTCCCTTTCCAGGCGACTGGACTCCAGGGCTTCCCGGAGAGTGATCAGCTCACTGAGTGATTCGGACTGTTTGGCTTCCAGGCCTGCCAGCGTCTCCTGACTACAATGGAAAGGAGAGGAGGCTGGGGGCAAACTCAGGGAGTGGTCACCCCCCGAAAGGGAACAGGAGTGTAATTACCTTTGCCAAGCAAAAGAATGATGAAGGTCTCTAAGAACTATATGACCTCCATGACATATAAAGTGAAAAAGGCAAGAAATTGGGAGAAATAAGAATATATACATACATTTATATAAAGTAGCTGGAAATAGAAAAAGAAAGCAATTTATTATTTTTTTTTTGAGGCAGGAAAGGGCACAGGGGGAGGGAGAGAGAATTTTAAGCAGACCCCATGCCCCACACAGAGCCTGATGTGGGGTTCAAACCCCCACTTGAGGTGCAATCAAGAGGACGCCTAACTGACTGAGCCACCCAGGCTCCCCAAGAAAGCAATTTAAATGGTTACCTACAGAAGGAAGGGGAATGGGAAGATGAAGCAGAGAGGTGAATCTCTGTTTGCCCTTTTAAGTAGATTTGATTTTCAGATCGTTATAGATATTGATAAATGTATTACTGATTCATGCTAATTAAATTTAAAAACAAATAATCATTTTTGTGGGTTGTCTATTCTCCTCCTTGATACAGGGGAGACCATTCCTTGCACGAGTCATGACCTTTACAGCATGACCTTTACAGTCCTTCGTGCCTACCGGCTGCAAGGCACTAAGGCAAAGGAGGAGGGGGATACATACACCAAAAGTGAAGAAACAGTCCCTGCCACCAGTTACTGAAGATCCACCACATGCCAGGCTCTATGCCAGCATTTTACAAAACAGCACTCTAACCCTCCCAGTGATCCTTCAAGGTAAATACTATCATCTCCATCTTACAAATAAAGAAATCTGCCCAAGTGGCAGGGCCACAATTTAAACCACACTTTTGCCAGCTTGAAAGTCCTTGCTTTCTCTATGACATTATACGGGGGAATTTATGGATTAGCTGGGTCTCCTGACTCTGGAATTCCCTTTCTTGACCAACTCATTTCTCATGACTTCCCGGAATAAGTCCTACCCTTCAGCCAGTGCAGCCTACCCTGAACATCTTTGCTGATCTGTACTTTTCGCCCCTCTCCCACTCTCCACCAATCAAAACACGTCAAGGCCCAGCTCAAAGGCCACCGTCTCCTCCATGAAACCTTCAGTTGTGAACTCTCACTCCCATGCTCCCAGAGGACCCATCCTGAAGCTCTATCTCACTCATACGTCATCTGACCTCATGCACGGTTCACCATTTACTTGTCTGTTTTCCCCCATTAGATTGCAAACCGCTTGAGATCAGGGCCCTGGTCTTATTTGTTTCTGTATCCCCTGCAGCCCTCATGACTACTGAGAAAAGCCTCGGTGAACTTTCTGTATTCATCTTTCTGCAAAAGAAGGAGCAGGAAGCTAATGTGAGCCCACTGCACACCAGGCTGCGATTCACTCCACTTCCTAAGAGATGGAGGTGGGGTGGAGGAGCGTGAGGAACGGAGGGGAAAATCAAGCCCGAGGAAGGAGAGGAGCGGTCACACTTACAGGCGCTTCCTTTCACGGATGGCCAGGTGCAGCTCTTCCTGCTGCTCCTCCTTCTCACCCTGAGCAGAGTCCCCCTGCAACTGAAGCTCCATGTTGGTTCTTCGCAGTCGCCACGCTTCCTGCTCCAGTACCTCCAGCTGCTGCTGCAGCTCCTCCCTGGTCTTCTGCAGGAGCTCTCGCTCCCTGGAACAAGGAGACCAGAGATGAGCAGAAACCTTGGAACCTCAAATCCTTCCTGGAAGCAGACGTCACAGGGTCAAAGGACAGAGGTGTCTGTTTCCTTTAAAACTTGCATCTTCCAGGGCACCTGGGTGGCTCAGTCGGTTGAGCATCTGACTTCAGCTTAGGGCACGATCTCATGGTTCGTGGGTTCGAGCCCCGCGTCAGGCTTTGTGCTAACAGCGTGGAGCCTGCTTCGGGCTCCTTCTCTCTCTGCCCCTCCCTTGCTTGCATTCTCTCTCAAAAATAAATAAACATTAAAAACAAAACAAAAAAAAAAACAAAAAAGAAAACAACAACCAAAAACCTCATCTTTCTTTTTAGGCAGGAAACTGTTTTGTTTTGTTTTGTTTTTTTAATCATCATAAAGACCCAAAATGGAGTGAGCAGGAATAAGCAGAACACAAAGCAAGACAGCCCAGAGCTGTGTGACTGCAGGGTCACTCGGGAGGAGGGGAGGGATGAACAGCCCCCTGCTCACTTGCTGAGAGACTCCACCTCTCCCTGGAGGTCCATGGTCTGCCCTGCCAGAGTGTCGCGCTCCCCGGTGAGTTTCTGCAGCCTCTGTCTCAAGGCCTCGCCCTCCTCCTCCCACTGATCATGCTGCCTCTGTAAGGAGGTCACAGCTTCTTGACAGCCCGAAAGCTGCTGCCTCAGGTCCTGGGGAGGAAGAGTGACAGAAGTGAGATGGTGAGCAAGAGGGCAGAGCAAAGGAGGGGCATCAGGGGCCTGAGAGCAGGGCTGGGCAAGGGGGCTGAGGACTGGTACAGGGCTGAGCTAAGAACAGAGATCTGGCTGGTAGGAGGGGCGTCAGTCGGTTGAGTGATTGACTTTGGCTCAGGTCATAATCTCACGGTTCATGAGTTCGAGCCCCGCATCAGACTCTCTGCTGTTAACACAGAGCCAAATTTGGATCCTCTGTCCCCTTCTCTCTGCCCCTCCCCCGCTCCCACTCTCGCTCTCAAAAAAAAATAAACATTTAAAGAAAGAAAAAAGAGATGTGGCCAGTTGTGGCCAGTCGAGAAGACAGAGGATCAGAGATTACTGGGCTTCTGTGGTTCTCAGAGTCTCAGAGTCCATCATCTTGACATGTGAAGTGGGAGGTGGTCATGGAGATGGTTAGGTGTGGCTGGGACCATCAGAGCTGGGAATACTTACCCATAGTCTCCCAGGGCTCTGGTTGCCTACTTTTGTGTAATGCTATTATGAAGGTTGTATGCAAAGTGAAACGAACCACTCGCACAGAGAATGTGCCCGTTACCCACAAGTACAACTGGACATATACTAAGAATTTCTAAAGAGCACTTTGGGGATGCTGACCAAACACCTCATGACTGGTCAACATAGTGAAAGCAGCAGTCCAGGCCAGGAGGGTACCTGGGACACAAATCAGTTTAGACACTCACTCCTGTGGCTGAGGAAGAATAGTGAGGCTCTCACCTGCACAGCCTGGCGTCTTTGAGTCACCACTGAACGCACCAGAGTAAGAGCCTTGTCTGGGTCCTGGGATTCAAATTGTGAGGAGATGCCACTACAGTCCAACTCCAAGGAGCTCTCGTGACCACAGCCTGGGGCCATACAGTCTCCTTCTTCCACCATGACCTGAAACCCAGCACAGCACAGTCATCACCTTGTTGACCAAGGCCTAGAGTCAACACAGAGGACTTGACACTACAGCCTGGACAAACCTGATGTTTTCCTTCTCAACTCCTCTCCCTGGGGACTGGGACGAGGGTATCTAAGAGCAAAAAGGATTGATTCCTTCAACTCCTCACCTTTGGTCACCCAAACCTCGGACTAGCAACAAGAGCACTCTCTGAGGTAATAATAAGTGAAGAAATGAAGAAAGAAGGGGATACTGACATAACGAAGACCAGAATCCAGCCACCGGCCTGAGAACTGCAGCCAGCACTAAGAGGGGCTGTTCTAGCAGGCAGTGCTAGCACAAGTTAGCTACCTCTTTGGGTGTTGGTCTTCAAATACACTCAGAGAACTCATTGCCCAAAGCTCCTAAACCCAAGTACCTCAGAGAGTGGAAATCCAGGCATGTCTAAGAGGACATGGAGGCTTGGGGAGGAGGGAGCTGTAACTCAGTTACCACAAATAGAAGGCTTACCAGTACCTGGGTTATATCCCTGATCACCTGCTGTAAAGACAACTTCTCCTCTTGGGCGTTCCTACTAAGAGATGCCTCATGTTCCATTAATTCTGCATGATTTTTCTCCTAAACAGGGAGCAAGATAGAGCTGTGAGCCAGCTTCTCAGAATCTATCATTTCACCCTCCAAATCAACCAGAATCTCATTCTGTCTCTTCTATCAACCCCACTTTTTCCTTGATCACAGGTAAATGCTACTAATGTCCCAGGACTCTGAGGACAGTGTGAGGTGGCGATTGAGAGTTCAGATTAAGTGAGTCAGAGCTCCAAATTAGACAGTTTGGATTAGAGCTCTTGCTCTATCACCTTCCTAAGATTGGTAACCTTAGACAACTGCTTCTATGAGATTCTTTCTCTTTAACATAGGAATAATTAACAGCAACTATCTCACACGTTTGTGTTAAAACCTGAATGAAAAAGATGCATGTAAATTACTCAACATAGTGCCTGGCACAAAAGAAATGCTCAATGAATGTCTGCTATCATTGGAGGGAGAATGGCAGCTGCCTCTGTGCAGCAAATTGATGCTGGAGACCTAAAGGTTACACAAGAGAAACCCCTAGCCTCAGAGCTAGCAGTAAACTTGAAGACCAAGATTTCCTCAGTTCCTTCTGATCGTATTGTTAGTGAAGGCCTGAAGACACAGACCTGCAGCTGTGTTTTCTTTGGCCTATACAAAATTTGAACCAGCATTTATAAATTGAGAGATTTTATGAACTGAGAAATTCTGATTCTGGCTTTTCTCAAAAAGTTAACAGATGCTAGGGGTGCCTGGGTGGCTCAGTCGGTTAAGCGTCTCACTCTAGATCTCAGCTCAGGTCTTGATCTCAGGGTCGTGAGTTTGGACCCCACATTGGGCTCCAGGCTGGGTGTGAAGCCTACTTAAAAAAAAAAAAAGAAAGAAAGAAATACGAACAAAAATAAAAAAATAAAAAGTTAACAGATGGGCCACACCAGCCCCCATTCCTACATGGCAATAATTTCCTTAATTTGAAGAGTAGGTGTCTCCTCCAGATGAGACATGTATTCTTCAGGGTCCTGGAGTCCCTACTACACCTCACCGTTTCCTTAATATTGAAATCAAGTGTCCCCTGTAGCCCTCAAAACTAACTATGATAGTTCTGGAAAACCCAAATCCTTACAACGGAACCCGCTTCACTCTCTGGCATTATCTGGGTGCTATGGACGTTTGAATTTGCAAATTCCTGATCAAAAGGAACCAAAAAAGGCATAAACAACTCTGAATCCCTGCAGATTCCAGCTTGGATAATACTAGGGGTTTACATGAGGATAGGCATTCAGGACCCACCTAATAAAAGAGATCTGAAAATTCTTAGAAACGAAAGGAAATGCGGAATCAAGCCAGAGGTCCTCATATCCAACCTTAGAGAGTCCCTTTGATAAGATCTCTGGCAGATATGAAGCTAGAGACACAAACCTCACTCTTCCACAGGACAGACTGTTCACCTACTAAGCAGCTCTAACTGTTAGACAAACTCTACCACCCTGTGACTTCTAGTCATCGAAACAAGTCAACTTGTGCCCGCCTGGAAAACATCAGACAAGTCAACTCTTTTCCCCAGTGTCAGTCCTTCAGATTTGTGATGGCAGCCACCATATCCTCCTCAAGCCCTTTGTTCTCCAAGCTAACTATTGCCATATTCCTCACTTGTTTCCCATATGACTAGGTTTTGAATCACACATCCTCATCCTCTGCCAGTGTGCCTCCTAATGTATATTCCACTCTCTCCGATGAGGACAAACTGCATGCATATACATCATTGTAATTTCCCCAGGAATATAGTAGGGATGATAGATAGAACTTACTGATGAATGCATAAATGAATGAATGAATGAATGTTCAGATTCAGCCAAAATTTATTTTCTAGTGTTTTATCAAGGAACATTTAACTGGTATCTTGTTTATCTGTCCATAAAGGACAAGGAACCTATAGGCCCACCCCTAATCCCTTTCCAGAACAAAGGATCACGTACCAGGATGTCCATTGCCTCTCTCAGAGCCTTTAACATCTTCTCATAGTCTTCATTTTGCTCCTGAGCCTGGCTCAGTAGAACAGAGAGCTCAGTCACCCTGCAGAGAAGAACACAGCACTGTCATCTGGGCAGTGCACTGAGGTGGACAGAGCTACTATGCAGCACAACCCAGCCCCAACCCAGACACTCCCACGACAGCCTCCCCAGAGTCACTTGGGTGCCCCTGGCCCCTATACTCCCTGAAGACCATATGATACTATAGTCTTGAACTGGGAGGTGGGGCGCAGTCAAAAGCCACTCAGACACATGCAGGGATTTACCACATCTCAAGGCTGGAACACGTGTCTGGGGGCCTGAGAGCTGAAGGAAAGCCCTGGCCCAGGCCCTTCCAGGCCCCGCTTAATCCTGAAGTCAAGCACCCTGAAGCCAGTAAGAACATCAGAATTGCCACATGGGACAGTCCCAAGGTCCCTCCAGCCCAAGGGTCTGACTCTGATAAGGAAAGAGGAGGAGTCAATTGGGAAGATTATGGTCAACCTTCTGTGATCCTAAGGTTCAGGGAAATCATCATACATCTCTATCACTTTATGCTATATCCTGGAGCTCAGTATCTGGTATGATATGGGTAGCTAAATAAATATTTCTTTTTTTTTTTTAAGATTTTATTTTTTTAAGTAACCTCTACACCCAACATGGGGCTCGAACTCACGACCCCAAGATCAAGAGTCGCATACTCTACCAGCTGAGCCAGCCAGCCGCTCCTAAATAAATATTTCTTGAATGAATGCTATCCAGGAGTTAAAATTCTTTTCTTTTTTAGTTTTAATAATTATATTTTGTATCATCTCTAAGAACCTTTATTCACTGTATGGCCATTAATTTAATGATTGTATCTTTAAATGAACATCCATGGAATGTTAGTATGTGGTAGATGAAGTATAAAGCACTAGAGACACAAACATACTAAAACATGGTCTTTGTCCTTGGCGCCCCCCAGCGCCTTCACAACCCAGAACAAAACAGACTGCTATTTACCTACACCACCAACAGGTGGTGACACAACCCTAGCCATGGGGTATAAATCCAACTCTCCACTGAAATTCAAATGGGGCTTTTTGCTTATGGCCCTGCCCTTCTTAAGTTTTATTTTTAAAAAGCCTATTTTATCATAATCCAAAAAAAAAAAAAAAAAAAAAAAAAAACCTAAAAACAACAACAAAAAAGGTTAATAATCTGTGAGAAAGAGTGAGATCAATAAGATAACAAGCAGGTCAAAAGACCACGTCAGGGCATAGTAATTTATCAGGCTACTGAGGTCAGGGATGGATTCACAGAAGAGGTGACATCTGAACCATGCTTTAAAGGATGAGGCAGAGGGAGAAGGGAGAGAGGCCTTCCAGGTTAAGGTCAGCATGTACAAAGGCAGGGGGCACGGAAGAGCTTGGCTGTTCTGGGAACGGCGAGTAGTCTGGTGTTGATAGAGGACAGTCGTAGCTAGCTCTATAAATCAACATGAGAGACAATGAGGTGCAGGGTGGTGTGAGGGCAGAGGACAGTGACATGGCTTCAACTGGGGCACTGGGTTCCAAACTAGACTCCCTCCAGCGTCTTCCCTCTTGTGGGAGGAATGCTTTTCACACCCTCCACCCCCCACCACCCATCTCTATCTTGCTAAAGGAGTCAACACCCTCAGCAACCCCTTCTTAGGTCCCCAAGCCATCTCACCGATCCTGTAGCCCAGCCTTCTCCAGATCCCCTTGACTCTTCAGCTGTATTAACTCCTGGCTCCTTTCATGGGCTTCCTTTTCCAGCTCCTGGGTCTTGGTTAGTAGAAGCAGCAGCTGGGTTGGCTCACTCCCATCCAGTCTCCCAGATGCACCAGGTTCTCGAGACCGGGCACCCACAGTCAAGCGCAGACAATAGGTCAACAGGGACCCTGAAAGCCTCACATGCTCAGCCTTGAGCTCCGTCAGATCTCTGAGTACAAGCAAGGAAAGAGCAGACTCTGGTACGGACCGAGGAAGGGAACATGGAGATCAGGCCCAGTGAAGCCTGAGGAGCAGGTCTGGGGAAAATCATCTGAATCCAACAATACCATCCCTCCCCACCCATTCTTCCTTCCCCTCTACCCCCATCCCCTACTTCCACAGCAGCCCACTCTCATTAAGTCTAGAATCGGTAGGGGCAAACCTCCCTTCTTAACCCCACACTAACCTGTCAGTGGCTGACTTCATTTCCAGGAAGTGGCGTCGGAAGGTCACCACCTCCCGCCACAGACCAAGAAGGCGACCGTGCTCCCCTTTCAGGTAGCCCTTGAAGAACTGTGTATTCAGAAATCCAGGTCATATCAAAGGACAGAGGACCGTCTTTCGCCAGCGCAGGAGTCTCAGACTCCTCCTGGCTCTCCCGGGGAAGGGAAAGATGGACTTACGGGAGACAGCTTATGACTGGGTGCCTATATTCAGGTCACGCTGAAGAGTTTAATAAAGTTAGCAGTGGTACTCAAGAGGTCAAAGGGTTGAGATGGCATATGACATTCCTCTGAGCTGATCAGAAAAAGATAAACAGTAGCTCCTCAACAAACCACTGCCATTATTACTGCAGACTTACAATAAGGATTCAAGGGCATACCACATGTAAATCACCTAGCAGAATACCTGGCAGGCAGCAAAGGCTCAGGAGACATTAGTTTCATTAGCTGGGATCTGAAAATTCCCCAGGGTCTGTATCCGGTCTTTCATCTCCATTCAGGTTCAGTAGCTACCTTCTTAGCATCTAGATATCTATGCCTCTGGAAGAGGGGAGTCAGTGAGCTTTCACATCTATCTAAAAACTGAAGCTGGCCAGTTAGGCAGGGACAGAGCTGCCCTGAGTGTCATTTCACCTGCCAGCAAAACCTTGACCAGATAGTTAAGGACAGAAGTCAGCTGAGAACCACAGCAGGGGCAAAGCTGCCAGCCCGAGTGGGGAGGAGGCTCAGGGACTTTAGCAATGGTTCAGCTTCCATCCAGGTCCCGAAGTTAACCTTTCCCAGCACTGACCAGGATGGAGGTGCCCGGAGCATAAGCCCCGCTCCCTGGCGGTTCCAGCCCCCTATTCCTCCTACCTCCTGCTCCATCTGCCACTGGCTCTCCTTCCTCATTAGCTCATCCCGGGCTCGGCTCCAGTCCACTGTCAGTTTTTCCACATCTTCCCGAAGCGCTTTATTCACCATGTCAGCTTTTTCCATGTGTAGTCGAAGCTGGGTGTTCACCTCTGCTAGACTCTCACACCTGCACTGGGGAGGGGCGGGAGCAAGTGCAAAATAAAGGCTTGATCCAACCCGTGGACCTCTTGGAGTAAGGTGACAAACACTGGAATTTTCCATTGCCAGGAACTTGAGGGCTAAGGGTGAGGTGCATGGTTTTATCCATGTTAGGCCTCACAGCTGAAGTTTCCCTTGAGCCTTCTGAACCCACTGGCTACCAGAATTACCCCCGGCCAGGGCGCCTGGATGGCTCAGTCGGTTGAGCGTCCGACTTCGGCTCAGGTCATGATCTCACGGTTCGCGGGTTCGAGCCCCGCGTCAGGCTCTGTGCTGACTGCCAGCTCAGAGCCTGGAGCCTGCTTTGGATTCTGTGTCTCCCTCTCTCTCTGACCCTCCTCTGCTCACGCTGTCTCTCTCTCTCAGAAATAAATAAAAAACATTTTAAAAATTAATAAAACAGAATCACCCCCAGCAAGAGAACGTGGGGTTCATCACCTCTGTTGCTCCTCCTCCAATCGGACCAGCAGCTGCTCCAGACTCGGCTCCTCCATGCTTTCCCATCTCTGAGAGATCGGTCCCTTAGCCGAACAGAAACAAGCCTTATTTACCTCCAAAGAGAACACCGTTCAAATCAATTCCCTGATGTCCCCTTCTGCAGCAACCTTTTTATTCCTTCTTTTAATTCTTTTGAAATTAGCAATATGTCCCTTTTCTTGATTGCTACGTCCTGAAGGTAAATCCACTGCATCCCCTTCTCCAAAAGTGAACCAGTGACCTCTCCTCAAAGGTGGCATTTGGTAATGAAAAGAGCTTTCAACCTAAGAAGCATGAGATATATCTTCCACTAATGGCCTTGACTTCTACTACACTACATTTTGGACTGCAGGAAGTTATGCAACTTCTCTGAGCCACAAAGTCTTCAATACAAAATGAAGCAGCTACCATTCCTCTCAGAAATCTGCCTTGCAGATTAAGTGACATCATCATATGACAATGCTAAATGGTGCTTGGCCTACATAGAACGGTGCTCAGTAAGTTTTGGTTCCTTCCCTCCTCTGGGGGAACTTTCCCAAGAGTAATGTGAGAATGAGAAGGTGCCGAGAGACAGCTGGAACAAAGGCAAATGGGTCTTTCAAAGCCAGGTCAACCCAGCCAACAGCACGAATAAATCCCTCTGCTACAAACATGTTTTTTAGGCCTGCAAAGGCCCACAGCTAAGACAGATAAACACTGACACCTTCTGGAGGAAAAACGCGTTTCTTCCCTCTGATTTCACATCCTTTCCAATTAAGTCTCCTGAAGCTGCATTTTGTCCTTAGAGAGCCAAGGGCTGGCATCTGACGGGCCCAGAATAGATAGTTCAATGAAAGTGTCTGTGTGATAAAGCTCTCAGGAGCTGAACACAGAGAGAGACTTCCACCAAACACTGCCTTATCATGCCCCAGCTTCCCTCATTCTGCAAACGAGGGCTTCCTTCCGAGCATACTCACCGAGGGCACAGGGGGAACACAAAACAGCCTCACTCACCCCAGAGGCTTCCAGCCGCTTCTCCAGCTCTTGGTACCAGGTCCGGTATTGCAACACCTGAGGCAAACAGAGCAGGATGTGGGCAATGGGCACGCCTAGTACAAACAGCCCAAAACAAAGGCCCTGGAGGATCTTGGGCAAACCTGTTGTGAACAGGGTCTGGGTGATAACAGTGAGGTAAGGTCGTTTCTATTTGGTCAGTTAATGATACTTTCTCTATACCTTTCGTATTGGAGAGTTGAGGTTTATAGGCTTCGGAACCAGAAAATACAGGCTTAGGTCCTAGCTCTATCCTAGGCGAGCAAATATAGACAACAAGTTTAGCCCTTGTCACCACCATCTTTAAAAGCGACAGGATATTGGGGCGCCTGGGTGGCTCAGTCGGTTAAGCATTCCGACTTCAGCTCAGGTCATGATCTCAGTTTGTTAGTTCAAGCCCCAAGTCAGGCTCTGTGCTGACAGCTCAGAGCCTGGAGCCTGCTTTGGATTCTGTGTCTCTCTGCCCCTCTCCCACTCACACTCTAGCGCGCTCTCTCTCTCAAAAATAAATAAACATTAAAAACATTTATGTTTTTTAAGTATTAAAAATTTTAAAAAGGGACAGGCTGTATCTCTCATGGAGTAGTTGTGGGCATCATGGGAGAGGCTGTTGTCTCCTGTAACCCTTGTCCCACCTCAGCACCCAGTGCTCAGAGGTGCACCCTTCGCCTCCCTGGAAGGGCAGCTGCCCCACCTTGGCCTGCAGCTTCCTCACGAGAGCTGCTTGCCTCTGCTGGGCCTCCTGGGAGTTCTTCAGCTGCCGCCAGGACGTGGCTTGGTTCTCTGCCATCTGCTGCTGTAGCGCCAGTACTTGCTCCTCCAGCACCAGCTGTAGTGACTGGGGCTTCATATTGTTCGATCCAGGGCCTCCCGCCTCCATGGGGGCACCAGACAGTCCAGCCCAAAGGCCCCTATCCAGCCAGAGGCTGTTCACTCCCAGTAAGGTCTCTGATCATTGTTGTGCCACTTGGATCTCCTCTTGAGCTGGGGACCAAAGCACACAGAGGAGGTGAAAGGGATGTCTAGGTGATTCAAATTTCCTCATCAAATGCTTACTACTCAGTCCCGCAAAGCTGGATAAGTGAGTTCCTTTACTACAGGACCCCTCAGAGCCTTTAAAATACTGACATGGACCCTAATCTCTAGGATTAGGAGGGGGGAGGCTATGATAAGCATCATTTCCCAAATTTATTGGGCCATGAGACAAGCTCACGGGACCAGTGTTTCTTGGCATGCCTTCTGGAACTCCGCACTAAACCAAGAGCCCCTGGGTTACCATTGCGTCCCTAGTGCTTGGCACAGTGCCTAATAAACATTTGTTGAATGAATCACTGAAGGTGTTTCTAGTCTGGTAGGGGAGAAAGACACAATTATAACACAATGGAGTATGTGTAATAATAACAGAGACATTATAGGATGGTATGGGAAAACAGTGGAAGGGCATTTAACCCCTTCTGGGGGTCTGTGAACTGTGGGAATCAACATCATCATAGTCAATACATGTTAAGTAGGTCTACAGGTCAGTCACACTGTTAAGCGCTTTACACATACTATGTCATTTTTGTCATCGCAAGAATCTCGAAACCTTCCTATTATACTTCAGGGTAGGTAATATTATAACTCTTGGTACATGGATGAAAAAACTGAGGCTTACAAAGGTTAAGCTTCAGTTAAAAAATCAGAAAGCTTAAACAATTTGTCCAAGTTCATACGGTTGGCACTTGGTTGATTAGGGATTTGAATACAAGCAGCCTGACTCTCTGACAAAGAAATGAAGTAGCAGGCATTTCAGGCAGGGGATCCATTAAGAGAGCAAGGGAAAAAAGAATCAGCTTCAGTAGGATAGCAAGGCCTTCTCACCCCCCAGGAGCTGGGCCAAAACAGGGCAATGGGCCTCCTGTGGGGGAGGAGGGGAGACTGGCTGAGGGGGAGGGGGACTAGCCTAACCAGTGACCTTGAGAGACACTCAGGAGAGAGAGAGGCACGGGGGTCAGGAAGAGTTTGGGATTAAGCTCTGCCTCTAATGGGCTCAGTGACCTCGG
Source organism: Hyaena hyaena (assembly GCF_003009895.1). Taxonomy (NCBI): domain Eukaryota; kingdom Metazoa; phylum Chordata; class Mammalia; order Carnivora; family Hyaenidae; genus Hyaena; species Hyaena hyaena. The sequence continues at coordinate 1,291 of NW_024082771.1, read as the reverse complement.
ACATACCACTCTCCTTCCAGTCTCCTCATCCAAAAATTAGGGCTCCCAGCTACGTGACCTCTGAGTTTCTGAGGCTTCTAAAACACATGGTAACGTGGGAGGAGGCGGGTAGATTAGAGTTCTTGTTTTATTAATCCTGAGACATGAGACACCCACCAAAAGGATTAAGGAATATTTGATTTTCCAATTAATTCTCAAGAAAATGGAATATTAGAGCTTCCCTCTTGGTCCAGCCAGCAGCCCATCAGTGTGAACATCTGAAGAAAGTGGTATATATAGCAAAGGGAAATCTAAGATTTGCATATATAGTGGGAATTTCAGGGGCCCCAAATCCCTTTCATGCACCAAACTGTTGATCTACATCCTGGCTCAAATGCCACCTCTTATCATGTCATCCCAGATATATGCAGGAAGAGTTAATCACTTTTATAGCCACATATACACAAACACATGTATATGTATACACACACGACACCATTATATATGACATTTATATGTAACTATATATAATAGAGAGAGAATCTAATCTCCATATTACATTTTATCATTATTATCTGTTTTCTCTACTAATCTGTGAATTCCTTAAAAGCAGAAGCTGTCTAATCCATTTTAGTCATTAGTAGGTTGAAGAAATGCATGTGGGCCTCACTCCAGGCAGATCTAAACTCTTAGCAGAGGTTACAAATGTGGCCTGCTGGTTCTTTTCAATCATTATGTGGCCTATATCATGCTTTTACGAATTATTTTTTTATGTTTATTTATTATTGAGACAGAAACAGAGCATGAGTGGAGGAGGGACAGAGAGACAGGGAGACATAGAATCCAAAGCAGGCACCAGACTCTGAGCTGTCAGCACAGAGCTCAACACGGGGCTTGAACCCACGAACCGTGAGATCATGACCTGAGCTGAAGTCGGCCACTTAACCACTAAGCCACCTAGGCGCCCCTTACGAATTAAAATTAGGTATCAACGTTTACCACTGGGAGAACACATATAAAAAATCTTATTTCTAGGAGTGCCTGGGTGGCTCAGTCGGTTGAGTGTCTGACTTTTGACTTCGGCTCAGGTCATGATTCCAAGGTTGTGGGATCAAGCCCTGCATCAGGCTTCTCACTGGACATGAAACCTGCTTAGGATTCTCTCTCTCTCTCTCTCTCTCTCTCTCTCTCTCTCTCTCTCCCTCTCTCTCTCTCTCTCTCCCTCCTCTACCTCCTCCCCCACTCTCTCTCTCAAATAAAAATTAATAGTAATAATTTAAAATTTTAAAAAGTTCTTATTTCTGGCTCCTTT